>NC_084858.1:13253430-13554244 GCF_951802175.1 Populus nigra | reverse complement strand
TCCTCCCTTCAAATTTCCAACATACCTAATAATATCATCCAAATAATTAAAATAAAATAAATCACCAAACTATTAGGTTAAACCTAATTCATGATCACTAGAGTTTACCAAATGTGTAGTGGAATTTGACATTGCACCAACATAACTCGCACCAGATTGAGAGATGAGCTTAATTAGGTTAAACCTCTCGGAGCCATGGTAACCGCTAACAGTTGCCACCACAGATTCCATACCTTCTTCAATATTCCTATCATTGATGAAAAATCACAAAAACTATGAAATTGAAACACTAAACAATAATAGCGATTTATTGAAAACCTAAAAAAGAAAATATACAGATTTCAATTAGAAACTAAAGAATAATCAAGCTCTTAATTACACGTTATAGCTTCATTAGCTCCAAACTGAAAGGATAAAGCAAGTAAAAAATCGAAAGAGAGATTTCACACTTTCGGTTAGAGAGGAGACAGCGTTGAGACGAATCGTTTGTCTTCAATTTCATTTGCAGAGAGACAGAGAGAGAGGGAGGAGTGGTTTTGCTTGCCGGGAAATGAAAATTTTGAATTCTTAGGACCTGCGCCTTTGATGGGCGGAGTCTGATTGGGCCTTATTACAAAGACACATGTTCGATTTCCTTTTTCCTTTTCTTTCTTTTTTTTTTCCTTTTTTTTTTTACCGGATTAGGGTCAGAGTTCATGAATCCTTTTTCAAATAAAAAAACTAAATTTATTTTAATCGGGTTGTATCGATTCTTTGCATTCTAAGAAACCTAAAATGTTTGGTTGAAAAACTAGGTAATAAAAAATAGTTTATAATTAATTTTTAAATTTAATTTATTTACTTAAAAATATTTTTAATTCATCAAATTCAATAAAAAAAAATATTATAAATAACAATCTAATTATGATATCATCCACCATCTATTTTAATGATGTCGCTTATCTCATCTCCTCTATCACTATCTCTTTTTTATTAATACAATAATTATCTCACCACTATCTCTTCTTTCATTATTGTCTTTTCACGACCTCTATTATCGTTGAAAAATATTTTAAGCAAAACAAACTAACTCTATTATTAGATGCATTCATTAGTTGATTGTATTTTATTTTTTTAATTTTAACGATTTGTTTAAAAATATAGTAGATATTGTTTTTAAAGTGTTTTTCATTTAAAAAATACATCAAAATAATTTTTTTTTATTTTTTAAAATTTAATTTTGATATCAGAATACAAAAACAATCCAAAAACACTAAATTAAATTTAATTTGAAGCTAAGAATTTAATTTTTTACAAAAACATAATTGAAATGCAATGTTAATCATGATCTAAATAAAAATAGGTAACTTGATAAACAAATCCATTCATAGTTGAAGTTGACTTCAATGATATAACATGAGATTAGATGTTTAAAATGTTAATTTTTAATGATTGATTAGTATGAATAAAATGTTGTTAATAAAATCATGCAAGTTGTACAGACTACATTTTCATAAATTCGTGCCTTAAATTCACAAAATACCTCTAGGATTGTTGAACTCCTGTCTTCTAAAACTAATTATGTTTTTGTTTAGTAATATTACCTCAGATATTATTATTATTATTATTATTAAGAATAGTGGTGGTTTCAGAAAATTTCCTATTTCCAAGAGGAGGAGGATTTTCAAATTCACATCCTCATCATCAAACAGCAACGGCCAGGGAAAATCTGCCCGGACACCACACTGGAGACACAGCAAATAGAAGCGAGATTAACAAATAATACCCAACCGACGTGTCACTCGTTTTCTTTATTAAAAATAGATAGATATGTTGTCTGTTTAAATCTTAAAAATTAGGGTTTTCTAATGAAAATTTACAAACTTCAATTTAATCTCTGTTGTTTTAATCTTGCATGTGCATCATCGATTGACCTTGAAACTTTTTAATTTTTTCAATCTCACCCGTGAAAACTTTGATAGAACCCCTGTGATTTGAGCGTCTTTTTTAAATTAATATTTGGCTCCAATTTGTTAAATTTGATCTTTATCAACCGTCAAACTTTCAATATCTTTTAAACTAGCCCCTAACTTTGATTTATTTTTGTCTCCGAACTTGCGCGTCTATTACACTTTGGTTTTTTGACCTTGAATTTCTTCATTTTGACCTTGAATTTCTTCATTCTGAACCTTAATTGATCCATGCACTTGATTTTCTTACAATTCTAACCTTGATTTCATTCAATCAAACTTGTAAAAATTAAATTTGATCATTTAAAATTTTAATTTTCTCAATTAAGCCCAAATTAGGCTTCCAAATTTAATTTCTCACGAATTAAGTTCTTAATAAAATTAATTTGACCCATTAAAAGTCTAATCAAGTCCTTGCATTTAATTAATTCTTTTAATTTTGACCCAAATTAATTTTAAACTTAATTAAATCTTTAATTAGGCTTATGATTAAATCAAATCAGCTTATTAAAAATCTAATTAAGTCCTCGTAATTGATTTTTATGCAATTTCATTTAATATTCACTTAAGTTAACCTTGAATTTACATTGTCTTTCAGATTTAAGTCTCTTCAAAGATGCCATTAAGTTTTAAAAATTGTAAAAGATCCAATTTGATCTTTCCATCTCACGTTGATGTATTTAGATCCATATTCAGCATATTCATGCCAAACCAAATTGTTTTCCCTCTTGCATTTCTTATTATTATTATTTTTTATAAAAGAAAAATGATAATTTTGAAGAACCTAAAATTAAGTTATAACGGTATGTTTTTGAATGAAAATGAATTGAAAACAAAAATACCCTATCTCATGATTTTCTAACCACCACTATAGTGGTAGCCAGATTCTAAGTTAGGCACAGCATGCCATGAGTCATCTACCCAAGCATGCGACACATTTTCTGTTTTCTTTTTTTTCTTTTTTTCTTTTAAATAAGAGGCAAATGAGATGCTGTCCGCCCTTGTAAAAGATTATGTTTAAAATTTCTGTAGTTAAACCCCGGGAGGGAAAAGTAAGCTAGTTATCTAACCAATAATTCTCGCATGCCATCGTATAAAGTAGCAAAAAGCCTTTTGCCTTATCCTTAGCAGAAAAAAAACCTTTCCCTGTGTGTATTAAGGGAAATAGCACTGAACACCTCTAGACTGGCAATCAACAACAGTTTTACCGATAAGTGAACTAAAACAGAATTCAACAGTGAACAAAAATCAGATCGCTCTGTTTTTATTTTTTATTTATTAATTTTTTTTTAATCTGGGGTGTCCGGGCCAGCTTACGCGCACCACAACTAATCTCCGGATCCACTGAACACCCTACAAGTCCAGTAAGCATGTAAGACACCGCGGGGGTGACAGGCGTGCACGCTAGAGCTCGAACCCAGGTGACAGAGGCAAGGAAACCTTGCCTCTGCCGCTGGGCTACAGGCCCTGGTGCTCTTAGTTTTTATATTGGAAAAAGGATTCATGAGCAAAAACCATTATGAAGGATTGTAAACACAGAACACCTACTAATTTTATAAAAAACAATGACATAAAATTTCATGAAAAAAGAAAATCAAAACGTAATTAATCAAACAACATAAAAAAAATGCAGCGGCCAAATAAAATCTGAAAAAATAACTTTGAAGGGCTGTCCAAAAAGATCGCTCAGTAATATAATAATAAGACTATGATTTTGTGAAAAATAAATTGGAATTCTAATGGTATCCAATGAAAAAATATCAAATTAATTTTTAGTTAATGAATTAAGAGTAAAATGTAGGAAAACACTAAAAAAAAATTAAAATAAAACAAAACAATCCGCCGATCCAAAAGAGGCATGGTCCATGTGTGAGGCTTATTTCTTTTTATCTTTCTTTTTTATATATATTAAATGGAGGACAACACGTTATTTGCTGACTCAGTTTCATGCGCTCAAAAAGTCACTAGAAAGTCAGGCCACAAATTGTTTTTGTCAAAAATCTTAATTTTAATTCTTTTTGTTTACCCTAATACATCTTGCTAAATCCATCAATAACCTTAAATAACTAAAAAAACAATTTAAAAAATCAAAATTAGCTTGAAATAAAAAGGCATCTCAAGTTGAGATATACCATTTCAAGCTATGGAGAGAACAAAGAACATCTAGGTGGAGTTTTTATAATCAAATGTAACATGTTGATATCAGAATTGATATTAACAAAGATTTTTTCTATAACTAGAATATGATCATTTTCTTTTTTTTCTTTTAAAATAGGGACTGAAAATTAAAAAAAAAATAAAGTTTTGTATCACAATTAAAATTTTAAAATATTGAGAGATCAAGAAATTATTATTTAAAAAAGTAAGAGTATCGAAGTGAACTTTTCACCCTATTTTTTAAATTGCCTTCCTTTTCTATGCCTTTTTCGCTTTAGTACTATGTCTTTGAATCTTGCTTTTTCTCAACAAATATGCCTAAACTAGCCATCATCTTGACCTTGTAAGGGCATAATTAAATAAAAAACGTTTAGGGAAAAAAAAACAGAGCACCATCACAAATCCACCATGCTTTGTGTTTGGGTTAACAATGATGTGGTGAGCAATATTTTCACCATGCCTTATAGTGTTTGTTAATAATATGTGACATAATAGTGATTTTTAAGTAATATAGAATCTTTATCAATTAGTTTTATACTTATTCACTAAACATGTCCGAATCACTATAGTCACACCTATAAAACATTATTATTTATTGTAATAGTGTTTTGTATTTTTTTTTAATTTAACCCTTCAATATCCCACTCTTTTTTTATATAGTTTTTTTTTCTAATTTTATCCTTTAATTTTTGATTGTGTGTTAAGAATTGTGCTTTATAATTTTTTTTATTTTTTTATGTTGGGTTATTTACTAATCTCATGAAATTAGTTTTTTTTCTTGATTTTAATCTTCAGCAATATATATGTTTGAAGTGAGGCTTCATAATTTTTTTTATTTGATTTTTATGAATTTATCTCAATATCATGACTTGGGTCACGGGTTTAACAAGTTAGATCGAGTTAACTCAGGTTGTTTTTCTGAGCCACTTTTTCTAATTGATTTTTTTTTATTTTATCTTTTAACATTGGGTTGATCGAAAATTGGATCATGTAACGTTTCTTGATTTGTTTTTTATGAAATTATCTCGATCATATAACCCGGGTCGTAGATTTGCCAGGTTGACTCTCTTAATTTTTTTGTTATTTTTTAATTGAGTATTTTTTTATTTACTTTTCATGGAGTTATCCTGATCTTAAAATCCAAATATCGGGTTTGATATGATGATCCAGGTCGATTTAGTTTATTTTTTTTTATTAATTGAATATATATATATATATATATATATATATATATATATATATAATTTCATCATTCAACAATTATATCTTTTTTTTTTCTTATTTGTTTTTTTTAGTTTGATTTTTTAATATTAAATTATTTAAAAATTAAATTTTATAATTTTTTTTCAATTTGTTTTTTATATAGTTATCTTGATGTTTTTTTTTTATTTCAATCTTCAACCAGATATATAAAAAATGAAGCTTCATGATTATTTTTTTCATGTCTCCACTCCCCAATCGTCTTTTATTTGTTTATGTCAAGGAAAAGAAAGCAGACACTAAAGCCTCACAAGGTGATAGCAGCAATTTCTTTCTCTAAGCAAAAGCGAGCCCTGAGCACACAAGTTGTTTTCAAAAAACCACAGCACTACCAAAGTACACAGTATTTTTTTCTGAAACAACTAATACCATCAAGACCACAATCCAACAACACTATATACACAGAAATCCAATGCCATAGGCACATCATTTGGTCTATTCAGATTGTAATACACCAGGGGAGGGAGGGAGGAGATCTTATTCCCATTTGCTCTTGATTTTATGCGTGTGTCTGAAGTCACATCTCAGCACCACACTTCCATCCATCCTTCTCAGCACAAAACTCTCCACCAACGCATAGCAGCCAAACTTTCTCCACCCATTTTCACTTCTGATCTCCACCACTCTCTCCACCGTCTCATTTACATCTCCCCCATCAATCCATCCTCCTGCCTCTTGCACCCATTTCATTTTTTCAACAGTTGCAGCACTTACACCCACCTTAAACCCTCTCCCGCTGCTATTTCTGCTTACTACTCTATACCATATAACCCCACCATGACTTACTCCACCATCCCTTGTTGCTTCCATGCCAAAGACTAAATCCATTTCTCTTTGCACATTTACACTCACCATTATAGTACTTTCTGCTTCATTGTTGGCATTCTCACATGAATATATCTCCTTCCAATATTGCTCAAGAGTCATGCTGTATAACATTGTTCTCTTCATTTGCTCCCTTATCCTAGGTTCTTCTCTAACAAGCACAAAAGGGCAGTACCATCTTCCGACAGTCACACGAGAGGAACTCTTGGTAGACAATGGAAAGTCGAAGCTTGGAAGTTGTGATCGGAGAGGGACATCAAGACCTAAAGCTTCACTTAGTTGAAATTTGTAAGACCTTGAGCTTCTAACTTCCCAACCCTTTTTTCTTAGAAATCTTGGAGGAAAACCATCTGGAGCAAGAGACTTAGAGAAGAAACTCTTTCCATGATGTCTATGAATCTTGAATTGCTGGTATATGTTTCTGTAATCAAATGGCTTCGGTTTTATGTCATTTATGACACTCTTGAAGCACCATAAACCCATGTCCATCTCCCTTGAACATGTGCAAGCTTGCCTGCAAGTTATACAGCAATATTAAATGCTCAAATCAACTAGTTAAGACTATCTGATTTAGGAAGAAATATACAATGCTAGCTTTGCATTTTTTTCATGTTTCTTTTTGGAGATTATGTACATACAAAGTTATAAACGTTATTAATATTTAGAGAGGGAAATTGCATACCCTTTGTGTGAGCCCTTAGCCTTGATAACATAATAGCAATTAGAGGACAGAGGCTGATCAAGAACTGGGATAAACCAAGCCTTCTTAACTATAGTTTCTTCATGATCAGACGAGTGAACTACAGATAGTATCTTGTCTTGAGGGAATGGGAGCTTTTTAACTCTCCTGCTCTTACGAATACCCCAACAATACGTCTCCTGTGCTTCTGCTTCTTCATCAGTAATTACCAGGTAACCGGTGTATGGACCTTCAGGTGGCTCTCTTGAAAGAGCACTTGGGAAATTCCTGTACAAGGAAAGTGGCCTCGTCACATACATCTTTCTTCTCCCACAGTCGGTGCAATGAAAGCGTGAGCTAGATATAGCTGATTGATGCCTTATGTATTAAGGTATGAACAGTGGCTTTCATTATGTCATCACGTCATATCAGCTAGTCATGCAATAGTAATTAAAATTGGCATGGATTTGCATGATTTTGTTAAAGACAGCATATCCAGTGAAGAAAAGAGAGCTTTATTGGTAAAGGCAGTTGCAATTAAAGATAAAATAAGATCAAAGCAAGGATACTGCTTTACTTTATTATCCACTTTCGCTGTGCAATACATAATCGCATCCTTTTATCAGTTTATGTGGCTGCTGCATTAGAAGTTGAGTTAGACTATAAACAATGATTGTAGTTTTCAATATAGATGGATCTAATCCAGTGGATTCTTGTCAACTATAATTATTATTATTAAAAAAAACCTGCAAAGGATTTTTTTTTATTCAGGTAGCTTCTTGCAGATGTTACTTTACAAGTTCGATGGCTATGATGACTGGTTTTTGATATATAATATTTTTTAAAAGTATATTTTAATTGAAAATATATTAAAATTATTTATTTATATTTTTTTTTAATTTTTGATGTTAATATATCAAAATCATAAAAAAAACCTGTAAAATATTAATTTGATGTTATTTATAAAAAAACAAATTAAACACTTCGAAAATGAAAGCTAGTGTGTTGTCAAACGGGTACAAAACCCAAGGCCCATCTGACCTCCCGAAGAACAGAAAGAAAATCATCTTGTCATTGCACATTTCTTTTATTTGAAATAATCAAATAGTAAATTGAAAATTTACAATGTGCAACTGTCTAATGCCAAAGTAGCAGAACCGGTATGCTTCTCAATCATGCACCTCCCAAGAACTTTATCAAGTCTGTGTAACCACAGCAGAAAAAACAAGCAGCTGCAGCTCACTCAAGCCAATATCTGAAAGACATGAGCTGGCTAAGATAAACTTAACTAATGGAAAATAAACCATGGACACAAGTTTTCGACTGCCAATTACAAAGGGATTTTTACTTCTTTTGGTGTAAGAAAAAGTATGCGAAGGGTTGGGAAATTCTTGTCAGTCAATAGGTAGGGAAAACAACCGAATCAAGTGGCATCTTCAAAAGTATGGATCAAGCAGAATGACAAAATATGTGCTGGTTCTCACAGGGATGATATGGAATGACCATGACCAAGGATCTATCCCGTGAGAGAAGGATCATTTGAATACTTTTCCTTTGTATTATTTTGCAGGTGAGTACAAATCGCTCATATTTCTGTAAAGCAGAAGCATTCAAATCTCAATAATTTCATCATCAAATAATGGTTCCTTTTCCCTCTCTTTTAAGCTGAAAAACCACCTCATTGAGAACCCCAGGCCATGCCAGTTGTTCTTGGATACGCAGCTTATGCATTAAGTTCAAGAAATGCCTTGATAATACCCATCATTTGTCCCCCTGGAAACCGTCCAAGGCATCCTCTTGCTGCCGCTATCTCACTAAGTTTACAAACTGAATCACCGCTGAAAGCTTTAAGCTGTTTGCTGCTTCCCTCCTTTCCCACCTTCTCAGCTTCCACAAGGTCTTCACCAGCCTTAACAGTAGGAATAGGAAATGGATCAAGGGAAGTTTCCATGATGATGGACTCTCCACCCACGGCACCCACAAAATCTCTCAACCGGCACATCGAAAACGGAACTGGTTCAAAACTATGGTCTCCATATTCAACCGGCGTAGAGTGATCTCCAGTGACACAAATGAAATACTGAAACTTTCCGGTTGATTCTGCTTGCAAGAGGAGCTTGGCCAGCTGGCCAATAGTTCGATCTACAGCTTCCAATGCTTTAACTTTCAAAATGCTTGCCTTGTCATGGCCTGCATCATCTATTGCCTGAAATGCCAAATATCAAGTAAATCAACTACCAAGAAGACATTGAGAACTTCAAATCTAAGCATAGAGGGCATTCAACCTTTCAAACAATTTTCTATCCAGACCAGATAAGTCACAAGGGAACTAAATAAACTGGTAAACAATGAGAGGGGAAGAAAGCCTCCCAGAAATAAATGATTCTTAGCCCCATCAATTTACCCTGTCAAGAAATGAAATGTGCTATTTCCCCAAACAACATGCTGGAGTTGTCCTGAACTCTTACAGTCCAAGCTCAATCAGTCTCAAAGCTTTTGGGTGTTGAATCCTGGAAAGGATCCATCTCTAGAAAGTCCTTGGTCTGTAACATGACTATACTGCATCATACACCATTTCAGCCTAAAATGCAAGGAAGCTCCTGATAGTATTTTCTATCTAACCATGATTACTACAAAAGCATTTATCAAAGAACAGAAAAAGATGAGGAAGCTAGGTGACAATAAAAAACTTATTCTGCTACAAAAGGCAGCCTTTTCTAATTATGAAAAAGATAGAGATAATACACACAATGAGAAGGTTAAGACCTTAATGTGGAGAAACCCAAAGTCATAGCCATCTGGTCGTCCTGGTTTGTGCTCATCCTCCCCTGGTACAAATACATTGGGAGAAGGCGCCAATGGAGCTGAGAGTGCCTTAGCTATGACAGATGCTTTGGAAGTCAAAAGCGTTCGATAATCTCCAGTTGCTCCAGGAGCTTCTAGAATATCAATATCTAGTGATAATCCCAAACCAGCAATAATTTTAGTGGGAGCTACCATGCATGCCCATAAACCATGTTTATCCCGAAAAGAAGGTACCTGAAAAATAATATGATAAGAAATATACTCAAATTTGTACTGCCTAGAAAAATTAGTAAGAAACATCTGATATGATACAACTCTTCCTTAAAAATCTCAGGCCCCCTATTCCTTTTCTACCCAGTCTGTTCAAATGAAGAACATTTAGATCTATCAAGTTTTATGGCAACCTCACACCCTTAATTATTGCACAGAGACTGCAGCAGAATTATGAAATTTGTGAAGTTAAGAATGCAACAACAGTCCCACCTCTCTCATGCTGCAAGCGATATTTAGTGAAATTTTACTTCCCATACAATTTGTCATCCAAAAAATGACACAATCAAATGAAAAGCCTAAATCAATACTTGAGTCATTTAGAAGTTCCTCAAGTTGGTACAGTTATTGTCCATCTTACAAATAAATATAAAGGGAAATGGCACAGATGTTGTTTTCAAGCAATAAAGCAATTTCTACCTCTTGATGGCTAAAATGAATGAGAAGTTGAAATTTAATTTCCTAAGGTGCTCACTACCTTTCCTGGAAAAAATAGACATGATTCATAGAAGGATTGAGACAACGCACCTCAATTCGAATGCCACATCCTCGTAAAAGGACCACATTGGCAATATTCTTACCTTCTGCTGCTCGTTTTGCATTTAGTGGGTGAGAAACCAGAATACGAGATATCTCCCTGGATAACTCATTAACAACTGCAGCTGTATGTCTTGCCTCGTCAGTGCTATCTAAGGCTTCAGCTTGAAGAAGTAAGCGGTTGTCCTTAAGTGGATCTGTTGCTGATATATTCCCACTCAGTTTTGGACCTTTCACCACTACTCCACATCTATGTTCTGTTGCATACCTGCATGAAGTGGTTTCTTGTTATTTTTCCATCCTGTGTTTGGACCTTGCCCTTCAACTGAGGGACCAAATGTTTCATAATCAAGGTTTCAGAGAATTTTCAAGGATTTATACTAGACGGTTGGAGCAGAGCAATACAGCCAAAAAAGACAATTAGCCAATCACATCTGCTATTCTGAGCTTGCTAATTTAGGCATGCTTTTTTTTTTTCTCTTTTAATCTTATCTTAGAGTAATTTGGATGTTACCCATTTAGAACATGCACCCCCACTTAGCCAAACACTAATAATAATAATAATAAAAGGGGGGGGGGGGGTAATTAGCATTTGTATAAGAAAAATTCGAACTTGAAAGTTCCAAAGAAAATTTTAAACAAAAAGAAAAAATGTTGATGCAATTTTCTCAAATATCTATATAAAGTAAACTTGGTAAAAGCTCCTTCACATCAGTGTGTTAATTTGCTTTTGTGAGCTTGTTTACAGCCAACAAAACAAGGTTAACTCAAATTTTCAGTGACATGAAGAAGCTAGCAACAAAGTTGTGAATTCCATTCTAAGCAACTTTGTCCAATCAACTTGTTTGGAAGTCCATAATTTTTCAGATAAAGAAGGATGGTATGCCTCCCCAGAAAAAAGGAAGGGTGACTAGTTTAAATTTTCAGATTATCCAGTTTGAGCACATTCTTGTTGTCTTGATCAACCAATAAGTTACTGCATTTAAAAAGAATTTGCACCTGACTCTGACTTCATATTCTGGGAAAGACGGCAACCTCATTCCATCCAGAGCTGCACAGAGAATAGGCCCTTCTTCTTCAAAATGCCTATCAGCCCTTCTACTCGTGACTATTCCAGTTTTCTCATCTAACGTTGCAAAATTTGACTGCAGATAAAAAGACAGCAGAAATGCATTAAATGGGAAAACCAACAATGAGAAATTACGGGCTTTTTCTACCCTGACAGTTCACATAACTCTTTGTATTAATATATAGATAAAACATAAGCGACTATTAGAGGGAAGAGATTCATTTTAAGCCCATAAAAGTGAGTAACAAAAGTTATAAAATGCTCTGACTCCCTGACATGCAGGAAAGTTTAATGTGGAGAGCACAATCCCATGAATAAATAATAATAATAATAATAATAAAAATAGCAAGATAATACAAGAATGTTCTTCCCTGATTTAGAAAGCATCACAGGAAAAAAAAAAGGAAAAAAGACATGGAATTAACTTCAAGATCCTAAGCGCATATTTTCTAGTAATCATGTAAAATTTCTCTTGATAAAGACAAATCTGCAGAGACCATCTTTGGCTGAAGTAGTATTCCACCTCTGTTGCTAAGGTATTAAATATAGTTTCTGTGTTCAGCTGTGCATCTAGTACTACACCTAAATTCCTTTACAAATAAAGGTTCATGAGTAAGTGACAAAGTGCATTCTTGGAGTATAGAATATAATACCTGTATTTGCTATGACAACATTCCACATACTTAATACAAGAACGAGACAGCGTTTAACAAGGGGGCAAGACCAATATAAAAATAAATCTTTCAAAAGTGGTTAAAGTACACAGATAAACACACACACTCACTTTGAATGCAATATCGCCAGAAGACATTGCCAATCCAGCACCCATGGACTCAAAAGCTCCTCGACCCCGATAGTAAACTCTTGGGTCATAACCTAACAAGGAAAGGTGAGCAGTGTCACTTCCACAACCCAAGCCTACTTCAACAGGGTCCATAAGGCCATTAACTCCGCCAGATGCAATAGCATCTAAGTTAGGCACGTTTGCTGCTTGCAAAGGAGTCTTGTAGCCAAGCCTCGGCAATGACACATCACCCAATCCATCGATCAGGATAAATGCCACTCTCCTCTTTGGCTGCTGAGGAGTAACCATACTTCTATATGTTATGTCTAATTCCGCCTCCTGGTTAAATTACAAGTTGCTGTCCATAAAAAAATGATAATTTTAATTATATGCTAACTCAAAGCAAAGAGTTCACGAGCTGAGCCAGGAGACAATTTAAAGCTACATCTTATACATACCGAGCACTTTCCATATATCAGAACTAAGTCATGTTCCTTAAAATTTACCCATTTCAGTTTTGGCATGCAATTCAATGCTAAATTCACATAGAGATTAAAATTATAAACTCAAAAAGCCAGTGACTTTAATGAGTAAAACTAACGTTTATTTTAAGCACACACTTTAATATACATATTAATTCGATCTTGTTGCTTTCCAAAACAAAAATCTACAATAACTGAACATGACAGATCCTGATTTCTTCAAATTGAGAGCAAATAACAAAATGGGTTTCTTTCATCATATCTAAAACACACTAACAAACACTAAAACAAGCTAAAAACAATCAGATAATATCCCACAAAGGAATAATCAACCAAGAAAAAAGCAAAAATCAAGTGCTTCAATAGCTTCGATTCTAACCAACCAAAAAAAAAACTTTCGATGATAATTCAATGAAATCTTAAGACATTAAGAATTGCATGTTAAACAAAGAATAGAGACAAGAACAATTAAAAGAATCAATAGCTGCATGATCATATAACTCTTACCTCAAAAGACCAAAAAAAAAAGAAGCTTGAATGGTGATTCAATTTAGTGATTTTGGGCTCAAAAAATGAAGAGAAGAGCTCTTAAAAATGTAGTGATGAGTTGGGATTTGATTGTTTAACGATGGAGAATCTTTAAGATATGAGTGTCAGCGTCCCTTTTTTGCTCTGTTTTTGCATTGGCTTTGAACTTTGAAGGGCTAAAACTTAAAAGAGGTTCAAAATTCCAGGCATATTAATAATAATTTAACATAAGTATTTACGTTTATCTCATGTAATATTTGATAAATTAACTGATTTGCCACTTGATGGATGTGCTTGGTTATCTGGATATTCCTGCTCTGCTGTCAGATTTGTCATGTCCACCCTCAGTGACTGGATGGGCTTATATTCTGAATCCGAATAACACTTTTGGTTCAGCTTGGACTTGGCCAGTAGTTTGGGCCCTTTATTTCTTTTTGCTCAATTAATTTATTTAGCCTCTCGAAGAATTTCATCTATTAATTTTAATTTCACAATTCTCCATATTTCTCAAAAAAAGTTAAAGAATTTTTATTCAGTGTCGTTCCAGAACAGTGTAATAAGAAAATTTAATAGATATAATTCAAAAATATATTTTAAAAAATAATAATAGAAAATATTTAGATCGATGAACAACCAAGGATCTAAATGCCTAAATTATTATTGCACAATATAAAAAAGAAGATACTATTCATCTAGTTATAAATATTTATTAAACGCTATAAACTTTTTCTAACAAGGAATTGTATTCAAGTTAAAAAAAAATAGATGTAATTACATGAAGCAATGAAAAAAAATTCACATAGAAATTGAACCTTTCATGATTATATCTGGTTTTATTAGTTATTAAGTTTGACCGATAGCTAGAAGTTTCATTGAAAAAAAAATTCGTGTAAAATAAAAAACTTTTCAATACTGAAAATTTTAATATTATCTTAGAATAAAGAAACCATACTTCTAAAGAATATGTTTATAAATTATAAAAAAAGTTATGTGTGGATATTTCCATATTTTAACTTTTCAAAAAAATATTTAGTGCTTAAAAATATTATTTGCTAGAATAATGTAATGAATATTTTACATCTTTATTTAAAACCATTTAGCATTAATTATTGAGGGCATTGAAGTGTTTTCATAGGGGTTATTTGTCTTTATTAAATCAATCAAGGATAAATAAATTTTTTTTCTATTTAGAAGTATATTGAAACGAATATAATATCTTTGAAAATTAAAAAAATTAAAATTGGTGTTAAGGGGTATTTATGTATTTCTATAATGATTTTTTTTGTTATTATAATATCATTTGAGAGGCAAATTAATATTTGACTAAATATAAAAAAATAATAATTAAAATTTACAATGAAATGATAAAAATGCTCTTAAAAGCAAAATTTTTTAAACTGGAGTTAAATGGCTTTTTAGTCTTTTCACAATAGTTTTTTTCGTTATTATTAAGTTAATTTAAGAGAAATTTGATATTTGACTAAAAATACAAAAAAAAAAACAAAAATATTAGGCGTGGGAACTATAAAGCACACTCCTGAAAATGTGGTGGCAGCGTGTGCCACGCCTCTCTATATCCAAAAATACATTTCTACCATGTCATTGGAATCTCCTCTATGTCCTCTCGGTGGAGTGATGTGTGTCTGCTATGGTGGTTTGATTTGTTTTTAGTAAACCTTTTTTTTCTCTCTCTCTTTTCACTTGAAAAGTACAATTTGGTCCTCTTTGTTATTGATATTTCAACTTCAATCCTTATTCTTTTTATTTCTAATTTTTATTCTAGATCCTTTTATAGAAATTTTATTTATTTTCAATTTCATCTATAAATTCCATGAGATATATTTTTTTTTTCAAATTGATCCTTATTCTTTTAATTTTTTAATTTTTTTCCTTGGTTTTTTTGTAAGAGTTTTATTTGTTTTTAATTTCATCATTAAATCCAAATTTATTGTATTATGTTTTCCAATTTGGTTCTCATTGTTTTGATTTCTAATTTTTTTCTCGGTCTTTTTTTAAAAGTTTAATTTATTTTTAATTTTATCATTCAATCCAAATTTATTGTATAATATTTTTATCAATTTGATTCTCATTCTTTTTATTTTTTCCCTTTTGTTAAAGTAGTTTTTCTTTTCAATTTCACCCTTCAATCAAAAAATTATTTTTATTTTTATGTTAATTTTTATCCTCATTCTTTTATTTGTTTTTGTCTTTTTGCTAAATTGAATTTTCTTTTTAATTTCAATCTTCAATCCCGTATAAAATTTATCTTATATTTCAATTTTGATAATCATTCTTTTAATTTGGTATTTTCTTAATTCTTTTTTGTATAATTAAAATTATTTTTTTGGAATTGAAGTTCATGATTTTTTAAGATAAGGGTGCTTTGGGTTTAATGACCCAAGTCAAATATTTGCAAAGTTAATATGAGTTGATGTTTTTTTTTTAAATGAACTTTATAATTCTCTTTAATTTTTTTTTATTTTTTTTCTACTGAGCTATTCCAATTCCATGATCTATGCGGCGAGTTTGATGAGATATTACAGGTTGGTTTAGCCTTGATTACTAAGATCACAAGTTTATCATGCTAATTTAGATTGACTAAGGATAATTTTTATTTTTTATTTTTTACCTCATTTTATATTTTTATATTTAATAGATCGTGAATTGAGTTATTTTATTGGTATCATTTTAAAAAAATATGTTTCATGAGGTTATCTGATCAGTTTTTTTTTAAAATTCAATTCATCTATTATTGTTTTTATTTTTTTTATTTAATTAAAATATTATTTTGTATAAAAAAAATAATTTGGCCCCATAACAGAGCACTAGCATCCAACCTAGTCAAATCTAATAAAAAATTTATTATAAATAGTCATCAGCAACAAATATGAGCAAAACTAATCAAAGGTGACTTAAAATTATAAATATGTAATATCAAATAAATCATTAAATGATTAATATAATTTAATAATTTTTTAGAATCTATTTGAGAACGCAACTGCCGTGTAATTATAAAAAATTTGAGTTTTTTAAATTAAAAATTGTAGTTTTTATTTTTAAATTATTTTAATATGTTAATATTAAAATAAATTTTAAAAAATTAAAAGAAATATTATTTGAATATATTTTTAAATAAAAAATGCTTTAAAAATAACAAACTGTTTGTATCAACTATCAACCACACTGCTGGAGAGAAGTAAGGAATAAAAGAAGCAAAGAAAATTACTGGTAATTAGTGAAGACACGTTCCATGTCTGTGTCGCGCCACTCTGGTAGTATAGCTATCGAAGGTGGCAACGAATCCCACCTTCATCTTCATCTTCATCTTCTCAAAGAACTAGATTCTATCTTATACTTAGATTTCTTCTGTCCAATAACTCAAGCAATCTGATTCTCTGTTTTCTTTTCTTACTCCAAATTCTTAAAAGCAAAATAAGAAAGTGAAAGCATAAACAACATGAAGAAGACCATCATTTCACGCTTGCTACATTCACAGTCTCCACCATTTCTTAAACCCCAGTAAGTGCTAGCAATTTCTAAATAACATGTTAGTGATTTTGTTTTTTCATTTCTTGAAGTTATATGGCTCTATTCTCATCTGGGTTTTTATCAATTTTCTGAATTGAATGATATATCTATAATTGACTTGCTAAAATTACAAGAAGTTAACTAGGTAGGAGGGATTTTTTTCTGATGAGTAAATGAAGGATTGAAAGTGTTAATTACTTACAAGAATTTGTGTTTGTCAACACGGATATGACCACATTTGATGACCATTAAACAACATACATGGCTTGATTATTAATTAGCTTTTTAATGATTAAATGGATCAAAGATGAATTATGGTGAAAAAGGAGATGGGATGATAAAATGTTGTGATTATAACTGTTCGTGAATCTGCTATGCATGTTAATGAGTGATCATTGGAGAGGATATTCGTAAAAGATATGAAGGATGCTGGGTGAAAAGGGGGTATGCTTTTGGGGCTCGTTGCAATTGTTAATGTGCTTGTCAAGTTTAAGGAGATAGTTTATCTAATGATCAGTGTTGGATGTATCTGAAGGTGATAAAAGTACCATAATGTGGCTGAAGCGAATTATACAAGAATTTTAATGGACCCAATGCCATACTAAAATGATCTATTATGATTGATTCACACTTCTTTCACATATTTTCTTGCATTTTTTTATCCAAACCAGAGATTTTAAATCATTTCATCCTGAATTTTTCCCTCAATAGACTGAATTTATATTATCGCATTACAGCTTTCGTTTATTACACCTGCTCCTGGTTTTTAATCCATTATATCTTCATGGAAAATCATTTCAGTTGTTACCGAGACAGTTCACTGTTTGCAGCTAGAATTGGAAGATTCTTGTCTACAGGCTCTGAGAAGGTTGATGGATCATCAAAACTTGAAGAAGCAGAGAGAGAGGAATTTACACCTCCAAGAGAAAAGGTTTCTTGCTTTGTTATAAAGAGACACCTCTCAGATGATTATTCTCTATTTAGAAGTAGTTGATATTATTTTCTTGCTCGCTAAAAAGCGATTGGTTTAGCTACTTGTTTTAGGTGGAAATGGATTTGTTGGGTCACATATATGCATAGAAGCTCTAGCCCATGGTTTGAACGTATCCAGCTTGAGCAGGTATTACTTCCTTAATAGGGATCAAGAAAGAAATGAAGGTTTTAGAATACTGCCATTGCTAATTCAACTTTTACTTATCAGGTCGGGAAAATCTTCTCTACATGATCCTTGGGCTAACGACATTGTCTGGCATCAAGGTTACCCATGACTTGTATTTTCGTTGTTCCTTACCCATGACTTGTATTTTCGTTGTTCCTTCCCTCCTTATCGGAATGTGAAGAGTAACACTCCTTTTCATTCTTTGCCTACAGGAGATCTGCTTTCACCTGATTCACTAGGGAATGCACTGAATGGAGTGACCTCTGTGGTATGAGATCTTTTAATCAGTTCTCTTTAGTATTAGATAGTATGATCAGAAGATGAAAAGGAGAAGAAAAGTTGAGTTCAAGTACTGATATTAATCATATAATTGTGTATCTGCAACCGCTGATATGGTCTTGTCAATCATTATGGCATGTGTTGGTTCTTTTGAGTCTTTTAACAAAGCAGATCATGTTGTTATTGAATAGACTATTTGTTAGTAAAAAATGACAGAATGATCACACTTTGGTTAGTGGCAAGTGAAGTTTGTAACATACAAGTACATTCGTGAAGTTTTATGTTCCATGCAGTGATACGTATTGGATTATCATGTGCATTAATGATAGGGTTTTTTAGAGAAGAGATTTTTAGTTGTTAACTTGTGCTTGTCATTATAATTTCTGGAGACCTTGTAATTATCCTGTCTGTTTTTAAAATGAGGTATTATCTTCTCAATTAGTTTCATAAGAAAACATTAAATCTGATTACAACTTGACAAGGTAAATGCTCTAGTTCTTCATCAATTGTAAGTTTGAGTTGTGAGAATTCTTTTGATGCTTGGATAAATGCTTCAACATTATTCTAGTTCTTGTTCTACTGCAAAACTCGCAACGATTGCATCTTTAGTGATATGATTTGTTTCATTTGATGTGTAAATTTTTGTGGGTATATTGCTTTGAGACTGCTAATTTGTATATCAAAATGTTGTGGCATATATACACAAACACAAATTTTTGCGCTAAGACACAAATGCCTCTCTAAGTTTGTTGAGTTTCAAAACTTTGTATTGCAATGAAAATCCACTTTTAAATAACATTCTTGGGTAGATGTTGGTTGTTGTTTTGATTTTAAGTCAACTTTTGTAGATCTCATGTGTTGGAGGTTTTGGCTCAAACTCTTACATGTATGACATCAATGGAACTGCAAATATAAATGCTATTAGAGCTGCCTCAGAACAAGGTTTGGTCTTTTTCTCTAAACATTTCCTTTTTTTAACTATTTAATCATGTCCTAAATATTCAATATATGCCTATCATTAATTTAATTTTTCAGAAAATTTCTGTCACAAGGATTGAAAGATTAGTTGGTGATTTATGCAAGAATAAAAAAGCAAGGACAAGAGAAGCCGCTCTGGCTAGAGGATGAACTAGGAAGTAGAGAGATTGCCATTGTTTTTTTTTTATCAGGAATTATCATCTTTAATAATCTTTGAGTTATTGCCTTAGGTTGATAAGTGCCTCCACATTCTACCAATAGTTATTGGGCTTGCATGCCACATTTAGTAGGACAGGACTAGTCCATTGGCCCGCGCTACGACATAAGACGAAGTAAAAAAAATTTTAAGCGCAAAAAAAGAGACTAGGCATTGGTGACATATCTCCTAAAAAAGAAATAGATTTTAACCATAAATTGAACAATATTTTTTTATCTAATATTGAGATTGAAAAACATTTGATCTACTTAGGTTAACGAGGGTTGACCTGTGAAATTCACGGGGATAATCTTGAAAAAAAACAAATTGAAAAGATCAATCATGAATTAACTTAATAATAAAGGACAAAATAGGTAAAAAAACCTAATTGAACACGAGTCAACTAAGTAAACTCGCGACACACGTCATCAAAGTCAATAAATTTTTTATTCCAGAGATTATTTTTCATTTAATTATATGATAATAAAACGCTTGATAATTGTTTTAGGAAACATTTTCTTTAAAAGTAAAAAAGCCATGATAGGCACGTAGAGCCAAGATAGCAAAGGTAGATCATTGATAATAAATGGTGAAATTGCATTCTTTTAGGTTTGAGTTAAATAAAAAAAATAGATCATAGATAACAAATGATGAAATTGTATTTTTTTTTTAAATTGAAGGGTAGAAAAAACATTAAACAAAAAAAAAACAAATAATAGTCCGGCGGATTAACTTGTTAAACCTGGAAAATAACATAAAAAAATAAACATTTTTTTTTAATTTCTTAAGGGGATGGACAACAAATGTTTATTTTTTTTTAAAAGACAACAAACGATGTGCTTTTGCTTTTTGCAGAATTCAGCGACCAGAAATTGCTGGAAAAACAGGGCCTAGGTTTTTTTGGCTTAAAAATTCATTTTCAAGTCATTTTCGACCCAAAACACTTAGAAAACACCTTAAACATTTTGATAAGCCTATCTATGACCTCAAAAAACAAAAAAAAGCTCAAAAAACCGAAGTTAACCCGAATCTAAAAACATTCCCACGGTCAAATCTATCTCCTCGGGAAATGAGAAAGAAAAAAACACCTAGGTGAAACTTTTCTCATGAAATAGAATCCATTGACACTGATTTAAACTATTTTTGTGGTTAGAATCGTCTTCAATGACTACTTTCTCTCTCTACACTGAAATCTGGCTGTCCTCTCTTGTTCTTCTCTCAAAAAAAGAAAAGAAAAATGAGAGTAATGAACTTTGGTTCCAAAATTGAATTTCTAACAACTAAAGGGACCGATCACCTATAAACCGAAAAAGATGGAGGCCTTTGTATGGAATTCAAAGCCGTCACCTATTGTAGCCGCTTTTTTTGCTTTAATTTTCTATCTTTCAATCCAATCCTCTCTTAAAAAAAAAAAGTAATTGAGTGTTAATTTGGGCTCAAAAAGAGCTCAACTGTGCAAAAAAAAGGTTTAAGGACTAATTAAAAGTTTAGACAAAAATACACAATTCCAATGCAACGTGATTTATGAGAGGGTGAACAATGCATTATCAACAGTAAAAACACCACACGGTTTAGTTTTTGTTAATACATGATATAGGATTTTTCTGTAGTATGTTTATCATTTTCCTGATAATTGTATAAAATATTAGGCTGTTTAGCTGGGATAATCGAATATTTGGACATGCATGCATCTTGTATATTATCAAGATAACTTGTTAAGCTATTGCATATTTAAAGAATTGTACATCTATTAGTTCTATGTAGCAAAAGTCCATAATTTTAAGATTGGTGAAGATAAAAGCAGTTGGATAAAGATGAATTGAAAGTACAGGGACAAAAGAAGTTCAACACTAAAAAGAGAAGGAATACGTTTACAAATCTGATCCCCCTCCCTCTTTATAACTTCTGCTTGGAGCGCTGGGATTTTCACCATTTTAAGTGAATTTTGGATCAGGGAAACCCTCCAGTAGACTCTTCTTTTCCTTTTACATAAAGATTCATGAAAAAAAATTAAAGGGTTTGTGACTGTAATTGTTTAAGCTTTGTTTAAGTTTGTTCTGAATATTATTCTCTGAGGTCCTTGATAAAGCTGAGTATATGTCATCTCTGGAATCCAAAGTCCACAATCAAAACAGAAGTAATGGTTATTCTGCTATGACATGGTGAAAACAGTTGGGAGAAGTCTTTAGTGAAGCTTATACCATTCGGTTCTGTTATAAAAATATATTAGAAAGTATTTTATCTGTTTTTTTCTCTTAACAGAGAGAGATCATTATGCATGTTGAGTTAGGGTTTGCTAAAATCTGTCGTTTTGGTGCTCTAGTAAAACTGCGATTGTAAAAGTTAATGATATCCTTATTCTCATTTAGATATCCTCTCATACCAAGATTCTATTACCTTTTCCTTCATGTTCTATACTTTAACATTTTGTTACGGTATTTATAATGATGGATGTAGTTCTAAGGTGGGAACCTCCATTTCATGTTTGGTTGAAATAGTGAGCTGCCTGCTTGTTTTCTTCAATAACTTGCATGATTCCTGCTAATATTTTTCCTTAGTAATCTAATGGGACACAGTAAGGATATAGTGGTCATGAATCATGATTACTGAAACTTGTGTTCATTCGGAAAACATGTTTCAGGTTAATTTGATGGCTGCCAAAATGTGTTGTTATTCACCTTTTGCATGCTTTTCCAGGTTTACATGTTGAGAATTGATAAATATTGCTGGACTCCTAACTGTTCATGGATGTCTTCAGGTGTCAAAAGATTTGTATATATCTCTGCTGCCGACTTTGGTCTGGTGAATTATTTACTAAAAGGATATTTTGCTGGAAAGGTACAATTTGTCTACTCGTTCATATATTATTTCTCTATAATTAAGCTTCTTGTTTTTAGGCCAAGCAAAATGTATGATATTTCAGCACTCTTAGTTCCTATACTTGTCCAGTTCCTTACAGGACCAATCCACATGAAATCTTTTCAATTCTATACATTACTTGTAATGCTCAAAGATTTGTATCTTTATGGCATCAGTTTTTTCAGATCATAACTAGCTTCTAATCTTTCTACTTATGCAGAGATCAACAGAAACCGAACTACTGGATAAATTCCAGCATGGAGGTCAAGTTTCCCATTCTCTTGCTATTGAAATTTGACGTTTGGATAATTCTCACATTGTGTAGTGGGGTATTAGTCCAACACAGTTTTAGTTTTATTTATATAGTCCTTGAATTACAAGTGTTAAATTGAAGTTTCAATTGAAATTTATTGGTCTTGACAAAGTCATGCCCAGCTTTTAAGTCCTTCTATTAACATCAAAATTGTATCGCAAGAACTTGTCCTGATCTGTTACACTGATCTTCTTCCTTATTCAAACTTTCCATGAGTTATACAGCTGAATCTTTACTATATATCGTAAGTTCTTGCTGGCTCCATACACCGGCAATTGATATAAATGAGCATTTGAGGACATTCTTTTATTTTTTTCCTATTCTGGCAGTTTGTACGGTGAAGTTAGAGAGAGCAGTTTAATTCCTATAACCACTTTCCTTTTATTTTTTTTCATTACAGGTGCAATACTTAGGCCAGGTTTCATACATGGTACTCGCAGGGTTGGGAGTGTTCATTTACCTTTAAGTATCATCGGGGCTCCACTGGAGATGGTAATGCACAAAATCAATTCCCCTTTGACGCATTCTTCTGATTCTGTCTTATATATTTTACATTCTTCTAGAAAGGACTGATATGCAGGTAATACATGGTTAGTCTTCTTTATTTTAATTTTCATGAGAAGTTGTTTAAGCAAAAAGGAAAGATAAAAATGAATAGGAAGTGCGCTTGTCTGTGGAGAGTGAACAAATGAAATTGTAGCAGTACTGATGCACCATAGTGCTGTCCTTGGATCTAGCATTCCAGAAGTATTCACCAATTAGAAACTTCTCCATGGATGGTAATTGTTTCTTTGGGATTCCATGGTCCATGTTTAGCTACATGTTTGATATAAAACACCCTCTACTCATCATGCTGGTTAATATCTTTTACATATATACCTTCTAATTGTATTTAAATCCACACCATTATGCAATTACTTGGTTTCATACTCTTTGAAGCTCAAGATGATGATAATTTTATCTTCATATTTACAATTAGTATATGGATTACAGGTCCTCCGACATGCTAAACCACTGACCCGACTCCCACTCATTGGTCCTCTATTTATACCCCCTGTAAACGTCACTTCAGTGGCAAAGGTTGCTGTAAGAGCTGCAGTTGACCCAGCATTCCCTTCTGGCGTTGTTGATGTGTATGGTATACGACAATATAGCCAACAAAACCCCGCTTAGGCTCAGTCTGTGCTTTTGTTTTTTTTTTCCTTTAATACAAGTACAACAATGATGTAGCTGATCTTTACTAGCAATGACACTGTCCTTGAACATTATAATCTGATGCCAATTCCAATTGAGATCAGATCATTTTTTAAAAAAGATTTTATGCAATGTGATGCGCTTGATTAAACATTTTTTGCTTCTAGATTGTTTCAGGGTAGCCCACATTAATATTGACATAAAAGAAGTAACTTTTTTTTTAAAAAAAATAACATGGGTGTCTGAGTCAGTTTGCGCGCATTTCGACTAATCTCATGGGTTTTAAAGTTAAAAACTATGTGAGTTTTCAGTAGCTCTGAAGGGACTCGAACTTGTAACTATTAGAAAGCAAACTTAAAATCTGACCAGTTGAGCTACCATTATTAAAAATAATTTATGGAAATTGACTAAGTAACCAAAATAAACCTATTCTAAGTTTCTAATTGGCACTCGAAATACACATAATGAGGAATTTACTCACAGGACATTAATTGTCTGATGTGTTGCTGATCTATTTAAGATCACTGTTCATGTTCATAGATTGATGCACAGGATTGTGTCCGGAGTTTGGCGGCTCTAGATAAAATGACAGAGATTGGAGTTTGATAAATGCAATCTCGGTCCTCTTTACCCTGGTGATGGAGGAGAAGCAATGTGATGGACGTAAAGAAGACCAAGAAGAAAGCTTAGGCATTGAGAAGGCAGGACGAGCAAGAACGGAATCAAACCTTGGGTGAACATGTTAAACTTTGAGCTGCTAGCCATGCATAGACTGAGATGATATTACAGGAATTGGATTTTAAGTCCCAGTTAGGTGTCGTAATATTTTGTTTCGAGAGTTTATGATGTCACAAGAGGATGGTGCCTAGCTACTAGGGCAATACCAAGCTTATCCCATAAATCTGAACCGTTCCTGTGGTTAAAGTCTTCTTCAAACTACAAGGCTGATTTCATCCAACAGTATGGTAGTGATCAAAGGCTCCCAGAGTCAGATCCTTATAAAGAAACTGAAGTATCAATTAGTTTCCATTTCCCAAGAATTTCTCCTGCAGATAGTTTTACCCCGTGAAATGTAAATTGCCTGTGTAATGCTGTATCTCAGTGTCTGTTTTTTAACAAAATCATAACTCGGTCAGAAATCAAAGCTACTTGATTAATTAAGGTGGATATGTTCCAAATTGTAAGCATCTTTCACGGCTATCAGCTAAAAAATTTGCTGTGTAGTTTTGCAAAGCCTCACATTGCATGACTGGCAACATATATTCAATTCAATTTAATTTAATTTAATTTTCATCATTCGACATGTGGAAATAATGCCATCTGAAGAAAAAAAAGAAACAGGCTTCTTGTTTACTTGATGCATCTCAAAATCTAGGGAAAAGACATATCTTTCCTTTGAGTCGAGTGCTACCAGCTCTCATAGAGCAAGATTAACAACTGGAAAGGTAGCAAGGTTGCAAACAGAAAACCTAAAAAACAAAGTGGGGATCCAAATCTCTCTCATTTGTTTGCACTAACTTTGCTCTTAACAGTCTCAGCAGCTCCTTGTGCTTTAGCCTTTATTTGCTGACCAGTCTGCAATTCAAAATAATGTGTAAATATTAACAAATGACAGAGTAGTGTTGTGGGATCTATGAAAGGATAATCTCTGAGACATTGATTGAAAGATAA
The DNA here is from genome assembly GCF_951802175.1 of Populus nigra. NCBI lineage: Eukaryota > Viridiplantae > Streptophyta > Magnoliopsida > Malpighiales > Salicaceae > Populus > Populus nigra. The sequence goes on along the minus strand of NC_084858.1, from coordinate 13,528,722 downwards.
TCTCTGAGATTGTTCCTTGAAAGATTGAGAGGAAACTTGTATTATATATGACTGTCAATGAGCATAGTGGAAAAGAAGTCCTGAACCTCTTGGCATGATTCCATGGCAGACTGGGCAGCATGGGAAGCTTTGTCCATGAACTGGCTGGTCTTTTCCTGAAAGGAAAATATGATTAGAACACCTGTATATTCACCTAGAAAAATCTGGGAAACACACTATATTTAATTATTCATGTGACCATGCTAGCTACTTCATATCATAATTCATATGCATGACAGCATGAAGGACAAGGCATGCATGCCTTCCATCTGGTATCATGCCTGTAAAAACTGCTTCAAGAAATAGTATATTATGAACATGTGGAGGACTAAAACCTGAGCTTGGCCCTTGGCTTTGCCAGCTTGGAAACCAGTGCTGTGAGAATCCATTCTTTTTCTGTTTCTTTTTGAAAATACAAATGCAAACAAAATGAGGCTCGAGTTTTCAACTATGGAGATGAAAATCTTCAAAAATTAAGGTATCTTGGATTAGGATACAAGTTAATTTTTAAAATATTTTTTATTTAAAAATACATTAAAATAATATATATTTTTAAAATTATTTTTAATATCAATACATCAAAATAATTTAAAAATATAAAAAAATTAATTTTAAGAACTTTTTAAAAAAATCAGAGAAACATCATTTAAAATACAGCTCAAAACGATCCATGTATTTTACGTTACTAGATCTCTTTTTGTGGTTTCGGATAATAATTATAAGAAGAAATATGTTTTTTTTAATAAGAAAATTTGCTTCAATTTAAAGATAATGATAGATATTTACAAGTCAAGTTTTTCTATATTCATAATTTATTCATTATCTATTGAAGGTAAAAAATTCAGATATTCATACTTATTTATTGGGTTCGGATATCATATAGATATAATATCCAACTATTACTTATTTATTGGGTTCGGATATCATATAGATATAATATCCAACTATTATTTATTATTCAATATAAACAAAATAAGGTGCGGGTATATATCAGGTTATGTTTGAATTAATTTTGAGAATATTTATACCTTATCAATTATAAAATAATTATAAAAAAATCCCCACTCGTTCTGTTCCACGTGCCATCAAGGCAGGGAGTCACGTGGTGTGTTTGTGGAGTAGAAGACTTCTTTTTCTTTTTGTTGGTGCTGACGGTGACAGTCACCTCCACAAGTGAGAGATTGATGGCCGAGAAGTTGAGGTCTGATGCTGGAAATTCTTTCATGAAATTCTTTTTATTTTTTTTATTTTATAGAGACTTCACGCACCAAAACTACTTCAAAGTGACTCAAAACTGTGACGTGGAAGTGGATTGCACTGTCCTAAAGGTCCCAATCAAACGGTTGAAATTACAGATCCTCCGATCATGGACCCAGTCAGATCCTCGTCATCTAAATCTTAACTTATCTTCCAAGTACACGTGTAACGGCGCGCTTATAAGTTACGAACAGATGTCTTTCTAATTTTAGTAAGTGTAAGTGGTAAAATTTTCTTTCTTACAGCTTCTCTTTTCACAGTCCAACAAATGAAATTTCACTGTCTGCTACACGAATTATATATTAAAATAATATTTTTTATTTTTAAAAAATTATTTTTAATATTAAAGCATTAAAATAATTAAAAAAATAAAAATATATTAATTAAAATAAAAAAAATAAAAAAATTTAAATTAAAAAAAAACACTTTTAAAATACAAAAACAATAAATACTCTAAACTAGTGTTAATATAGCTGGATCTAGGATTTTATCTTAAAGGGGTTTAAAAAAATAATTTACTTGGTGAAATTTAGATAATTTTATTAACCCTTCAATATCTAAATTGATATTATTTTAATTTTTTTTTTAAAATATATCATTATAATTCATTCAAATAAATTTGTTAAACCCATCCTGAAATAATTCAGGATAACAGTCGCTAATGTGTTCGGCAATGTGGTAGCGGTTGTTTTTCAAATAACCTTTTGTGCCGAAATACATGCCAATGATATTTTTTTATTTTTTAAAAATTATTTTTGATATCAGCATATCAAAACGATCCAAAACGTACAAACTATATTCAATTTTAGCAAAAAAAAAATTTTTAATTTTTTAGAAACACGATTTGCACCGCGTTTCCAAACACATTCTAACTCTCCACAACTCACTACGGTTGATTTTGTTCAAAATAAATCATGTATTATTGAAATTTTGAAAATGAAACAACAATTTTGAGATTTCGCATTCTCATGGTAAACAACTAAAATTAAGCTGTTTTATATTAATACTTACCTTTAATATCCGATATTAGCTTTGTGATAAAAATTTAAAACAAGGAAATAGAGATTAAAACAAGCTTAAAGTTAAAAAAAAATAAAGAAAATCCCTTCAACGTAATTTAATTTTAACAAAATCCTTTTTTTTGTGCTAATAAAATTCCTATTTCGATAATTAAGCTAATATAAATCCAAAGATATTCTTAACAAATTATTAAATGTTTTGATAAGTTTACTCAAAATAATTTAATTTAATTTAATTTAATTTCAACTCATTGTGATGACTGGAAAATTAAGATTTAATATTTTTTTAATTTAAAAACTTGTTTTCAACCTATTTTTTTTACCCAAAACATATTAAGAATAGTCATAAACTTGTCGAGGACCTCTAATAAATGAAAAAAACCAATTGATATCAAAAATCAAACCGAGTTCAAATCTATTTTTTTCCATGAATTTTAAAGGTAAAAAATACACATTATGAACTTCCATAATCAAATAGAACCATTTGACACAAATATTAACTATTTTGATGGTCTAAATTGGTGTCAACAACATCTTTCTCTCTTTACTGTTGGAATCTGGTGACCTCTCTCTCTACTCTTTTAATCAAAGATTAAGAAATAATAAAAATGAAATTTTAAACTAAAATTAAATTGGAAAAATATTGAGGTACCTGTCACGAGGTGTGCCGCGACGTCGTCGGTAACGGCGGAGGCATTTATTATGCCAATGATGAGGTATTGTATTAGAAAACTTTTTTGAATTTAATCATAAAATTATGATTAATGTTCAAGAGTCACCACCTAATATTATGGGTACTAGGAACTTATGGTCTGCGAGAGTCTGAGCAAGAGATTAATTGTACAAGGGAAAAACGCATCACCCTCAGTGCATCCTACCTAAGGTAAGCTGCATTGTTTTTCTAGGTCGAGTTTCTATTTGTTGGTCTTTTCTAAGGTTCAAGACAGATCTCTTTTCATGAAAGAGTCTCTACCCTATCGAATTAAATTTTAACCATTCTAAAGTTAAAATTTTAGCATCACATTTATTTTATGTCTTATATCTTTAATACCTGATGGTGTATTTTATTGTGTAATTTTACACCCTATAGGTATTAAAGTCAACATTTGGATTCTAAAAAAAAGATTGTAAAAGGGTTTTTGATATTTTGACCAAACCGTAATGGATAATCATAAACTGGTTACGATATCCATTTTGCATTTTAAAACATGAGAAAGATGCAATTTTTGTTTTTATAAAGATATGCTTGGAAACATTTTAGGATTTGGTCGTATGCATGAAAACAAAACATTTTTTTTTAATTTTTTTGAAAGAGGAAATTAATTTAAAATATTTAAGATTTTTTTTTAAATTTGTTTTAGAAATATTTTGGAGGAAACCAGGTATTTTAATACTGGATCTGTATCTTACAGTATAAGTATACAACCCAATATTAAGCAAAATTGGTAGAAAAACATGTTAGAAAATTAAAAAATTGTTTTTGAATGGATTTTTGAATTTTTTTTGTTGGAATTTTTTGTTTTTTTTTAAGAAATATATATAATATAATATAATATAATATTAATTAAATATTATTAAATATATGGGCTGGGCCATACTAGCTAACTAGGCCAAGCCCAACTGGGTTGGACCGAAATCGGCCCAACAAAACTGACCCTTTTAGAGGGGCGGACCGACCCAACCATTTAGGCTGGGCTAGAATAGGTCTAACTATAGTTTTTAAACCCGGCTCAGTCCAAGGCCCGGGTTCCGAGTATTGACCGGGTCACCGGGTTTTGGCCGGGTTACCGGGTCGGCTGGGTCAATCCCTATTTTAAAAAAAAATTCAAAACGACGTTGTTTTAATTAAAAAACAAAAGTCAACGGGTTGCAACTGAGTTTTTGACCGGGTTTTGCCCGGTCATGACTATTTTTTCTTCAACTCGGCCCGATTCCAGCCCTGGATCGGCTAGGTTCCGGGTCGACTTGTCGGGCCGGGCCGGGTTTCAAAACTATGGGTCCAACTTACCTTCAAAGTTAATTATTCTTCCATTGCATGCAAAATATCTTTTGCATGCAATGGCCATGGGAACGAGGAAGAAGAAAAGGGAGGTCACCTGACATGAGTGGGAGGAGTTGCTGGTCTAGGTGGCTGATGAGAGGCTGGTGGCGGTGTTGGTGGAGAGTTTTATGGCCGGTGTCGGTTGTGGGGTGAAGGAGAGAGAAGAAACAAAAATTACAGAGGAGAGAGAGAGAAGGTCACGGTGGCTGCTCTGCTGCTGGTGAGGAGCTGGGTTGATGAAGATGATGGTGGTCAAGCCGATGGTGACGGTGGAGGTTGGTGCTGATGTTGTTGCTTCTGATGTTGGAGAAGGAAAAAAAACAAAAATGGTGGTGCTGATGGGCTACTGCTGTCACGGAGGAAAAGGGAGAAGCAATCAGTGGAGAGGGAGAAGTGTGGTGGAGAGGATGGTGGTCAAGCCGGCGGTGACGGTAGTGGTGGCTGAAGGCACGATTGAGAAGGAGAAAGAAGAGAGAGAGAGAGAGAGAGAGAGATAGGAGAGGGTGACTGGTTTTTTGTCAACTTTGGACTCGATTTGTGTCAGGCCATGAAATCCACCCCTATTTATAGAAGGTGGAAGAGGGTAATCTTATTTACACAAGGAGAAAATTGTAGCCATTGCTTCAGTTGGGAAGGATCTCAACTATTGGTTCAAAGTAGACACCATGAACTGTTAAATCTGACAGTTTAAGGCTGCTTGAGGTGGCTACTTTAGGTCGGTGTCATGGCTATTGTGTTGTCATTCAGAATGAACGGGCCATACCCAGGGATAGAGAGTTGTCAGATGAACATTTTGGTTCATAATTTGTCAAATTTGATGGACATTTAGAGCATTAAATGCACCTGAAATGTAGCCACCCTAGACAGTTTTTCAGCTAAAAATCAAATAAGATAATGAAAAGTGACCGACGACGCGTCGTTAGGTGTTTTTTTTTTAATTCAAAACGGCGCCGTTTAAGGTTAAATTATGGATTTTTTTCCAACTTCAATTTAGTCCTTTAGCTTTCAATTGTTTTCGATTATAACCTTAATTGACCCTAAACGTTTGATTTAGTGCAATTTAGCTCCTGAATAACTTCAATGTGAACCCCAAATTTACGAGTCTTTTGCATTTTTGTCATTGGTCTAGGATTTATGCAATTTAACCCCTAATTGACCATTAAACTTTTAATTTTTTCAATTTCACCCCATTTTTTGTCAATTAAGCTCTCATAGTTTGGCTTTTTTTCAAATTGATCCTTGACTGTGATTGTTTTCAATTTGACCCCTAATTGACCCCAAAACTTTATTTTTCTTACAATTTGGCCTCTGATTTCAATCAATTAATTTGGTAAAAATTAAATTTGGTGTCTTAAAATTCCAATCTTCTCAATTAAGCTCAAATTGGGCCTCCAAACTTATTTTTTTACCAATTAAGCCCCTAATAAAATTAATTTGACCATTTTAAAGTATAATTAAGTTCTTGCACTTAATTAAATCTTTCAATTAGACCCAAATTAATTTTTAATCATAATTAAACTTTAATTTGGCCATGATTAAATCAAATTGACATATTAAAAATTTAATTATATCCTTAGACTTAATTGTTATGCAATTACATTCAATAAGCATTTAATTTGACATTGAATTTGCATTGTTTCTTCATTGTTGGGTATAATGAAGTACAATTTCCTTCAAAATTACAGTTGTCTTCCCCGACCTGCTTTCCTCAGTTGCCATCCTTTATTTTATTTTTATTTTTTTTATTTTGAAAAAAAATAAATTTTGGGGAATAACCTATAATTAGGTTATGATAGTACCAGAATTTTATTATTTGTGTTATTTTTAAAATGTGAGGACCAAAGTGTATCTTTTTTAAAACTTTTAACATGCCACTTATGTTTGATGTCATTTTCAATTTGATCTATATTTTTCTAATTTCACCATTAATTAAAAAATTAAAAGTAATTAGTTTTTAATTAGGATTAAATCACCCAAAAATCAAATTTGAAAACTAAAATGAATTATTAAAAAATAAATTGTAGATCCATTATATTTTGTATTTGTGTGAACATTACAGTTAAAATCTCACACCTTTTAGATTTTTACTTAATTATTCCTAAATTAAAAAAAAATCAATTTTTATGTCCTCTAAGTAAAATCCCGGTCGTAAATTTGAAGTGCTATTTTGTTTTTAAATTTTCAAAGGAAAGATATTAAAAATATATTAGATAATCGACCGAGTCTTTACTTTTTATATATATATATATATATAATCAGAGTCCTGAAGCATATTTACTCCACTTATTATTAATAATAATAATAATAATAATAGCAGCAGGAGTAAAACTCAAACTTGCTTACCTCATCAAATCCAATAGAATAAATAAATTAATAAATAAATAAATAAATTAGCAGTCAACTATCCTTCAAATATTTCCTATATAATCTCCTCCACCATGACAGCATGACTCATTCCCCTATCTTTCTTATAACATCGGATTTCTCCTAAAAATTTGAAAAAATACAAAATAAAAACCTTGATCTCCAACTTTCATGGCCCCAAAACTTCTGCCACCAAAACAACTCCAAAACCTACGTTTCTTTATCACAAGGTCTCTCCACACCTCCTCCTCCTCCTCCCCGTCCCTGTCCTCGTCCTCTATATCCACCGCCGCCGCAGTCTCCCCTCTAAACTTGGCTGAAAAACCTGAACCCGCTTTTCAAAAACCACTCACCGCCATTCAAGATCATGCAAAACCATCATCTATCCTAGACTTTCATGACCACCAAAAACTTTTCTCAAATTTGCCAACCACCAAACTCTTGCATGCATCTTTAAATCTTTACCTGGCTTCTATAAGTCCTATGGTTGATTTTGGGATGTGGGTTATGAACTCTAGGCTTATGGAGACAGATAATATTTTACGTGCTGCTATGATAAAGACCGTAAGGCATACGTTCTTTGAACATTTTTGTGCTGGAGAAGATGTTGTTGAGGCAGGAAGGTGTATTAAGAAAGTTAATGAATCTGGTTTAAGAGGGATGTTGGTTTTCGCTGTTGAATATACAGGTGATAATGATGCTTGTGATCAGAATTTGAAAGGGTTTCTTGATACTGTTCAATCTGCCATGTCTCTTCCTCCATCTTCTGTAAGATTTCAATTTTCCTTAATTTTAGCCCTTTTTGTTTATCAATTTAATTTTACTATCTTTTTCCAAATTTTTTTGATCCGTTAATTAGTTCATATTAGCCAGAGAGTAATTTACTTTTGAAATTAGATACGGGTCCTGCAGCATATGCTAGTTTTACTGCTTGGAATGCAAGCAGAATCCTTCAAATACAAGTGTAAGCAAGTTGTGTCCTGTTGGACTCCACCTCTCATGGTGTACAATATTGACCGTAAGAATTTTGAAATACATGCATCACAGAAAATGACAGCAAGAGCATAGCCAGATTAGTTGAATATTCTTCTTGAGAGGTTTCCTCTCGGAAATTGAACACACTAGCTACAAGAGCACATCTTTCCTTCGGTTTTATGGTCCGGGTATCCTCGGGCTAGCTTTCGTGTATCCTACCAAGTTTCTTTTGTCTTTCTTTGATGTTGTGAGAAAGAAAACAACCCAGATGTTGAATGCTAATTTTATTATTTTTGTGTACTTACATCAGGTGAGCAGTGTGGTGGTAAAGATCACAGCAATTTGCCCCCTAAGCTTGTTAGAGAGAGTTAGTGATTTGTTAAGGTGGCAACAGAGATATCCTTCTTTCAACCTTCCATGGAAACAGAACAGTTTTCCACTTTTTTCTGATTCAAGCCCCTTGTATCATACTCTTAAAAAACCAGAACCATTAACCCCACAAGAAGAGCACGATCTCCAATTAGGCCAGGAGAGATTGTGGAAACTATGTGAAAAAAGTGTCCAGGCCAATATCCCATTAACGGTGGATGCAGAGAAAACAGCTATTCAACCTGCCATTGATTACTTGACATATTCGGCAGCGATCAAGTACAACAAAGATGATAATCCCATTGTGTATGGCACAATTCAAGCCTACTTGAAAGATGCAAAAGAGAGATTGTTACTTGCAACTAAAGCTGCTGACAAAATGAGAGTCCCTATGGGGTTTAAGGTAGTGAGGGGTGCTTACATGTCTAGTGAAAGTAAATTAGCCTCTGCATTAGGTTATGATTCTCCCATTCACAATAGTATTCAAGAGACACATGCTTGCTACAATGATTGTGCTTCGTTCATGCTTGAAAAGATCGCTAATAGCTCGGATGCAGTCATTCTTGCAACACATAATGTTGAATCAGGTAAAGATTTCAAGGAAACATATATATGATAAATTACAGCTATTGTAATAGAAATTGGATTTGATACAGGATGTTCTGTGTAAATTCTATAGGGAGATTGGCAGCAACGAAGGCACTAGACCTGGGGATTAGAAAGGGGAATCCAAAGCTTGAGTTTGCACAGCTATATGGAATGTCAGATGCACTTTCATTTGGTTTAAGCAATGCAGGTTTTCTAGTTAGCAAGTACATGCCATATGGACCTGTTGAGAAGGTTATCCCTTACCTTCTAAGGAGGGCTGAAGAGAATAGGGGACTATTATCTACTTCAAGCATTGACAAGGAACTCATGAGGTGAAGTACTTTAACACCGACTCAAGAATCTGAAAACAAATAAGGGTTTTAGAAAATGGTCTCAAGTCACAATGGTTTTACTCTTTTTTTTTTCTCTGCAGGAAGGAGTTGAAGAGAAGACTTAAAGCTGCAATCTTCTGAAGTGAAAGTTCAAAGCTTTGAGCGACAAGCCGACAACAAGGTCTAGAATTGGAAGATGACAGAAAATGTACATATGTAATCAAAAGCAAATTGCTCACTAGAACAAAAACAGTTCACGTTATCTTGAAAAAATAATGTTCATAGCAATCTTGCAGCAGATTTTATTGTTTCTTCTCTCTGCTCTCACAACAACTCGACAACATTCTTTCCTTACCCTCAAAGGGACAAGCCTGATAATTTGGATCTAAATGTGTAAGCAAAGAGAGCTTTCATGAGTTCAGTAGAGTGCTTGGACATCAAAGCTTGAAGGAGACTTGCTATAATTAATTCTGTCATTCAAATTCACATGGTGGGTAATCAGCAAATTAACGAGTAACGAAAAAAATGATTTCTAAGCAATCTGAGCCTCAACATTGTCACACTACAAGGACAGATTCTTTTTTTATATATATATAAAAAGTCATTTGAAAAGGGAATTGTTTCCATGAAATGAATGGCTGCAATTAACCCCAGCTAGGAGTATTTGCTAGCCTACTAAATCTTTTTAATTCTTGTTGTTCATCATGTCCTTTCCCCCCCTAAATTAAGGAGTCACTGCTTATGGTGGAGTGATGTGGAGATCAGAGCACTTATCTTTTGTGGTAGGTCAAAAGATAAAATTGCAACTGAAGATTAGATGACGTGGGAAAAAGATCCAAAATGTTCTCCATGTGTGGCTGGCTGACTCAGATTTACCAGGGTTGTTTTTAGAGTGTAACGATTATTTTTTGAAATATTTTTTTAATATATAAAAATTAAAAAAATTAATTTTAACATCAGAATATTAAAACAATCTAAAAATATTTAAAAAAATAATTTAAAATAAAAAATATTAATTTTTTATGAAACACTGCTTAGACCCTTTAAAAAACAACCCTTAAGTTTACTATATATATAAAAAAAAAAAATCCAGCTTTGATCAAATAAATTAGGTTTTTGTTAGGGCAGGTGAAATTTAACCAAACTAATGTTTCATTGCTCCATGGAAATTCCAGAGACTATGTAGCAAAAACAAAATTTTAATATTCTTCAAACGGCAAAATGATGGTACGGATAATTTGGCCTTGAAAAAAAGAAAGAAAAGCACACCAAAATTAATCTTTGCTTCTTGGCAACTTTCACCTTCATCTTGTGTGTCTTCTGTCCATTTCTCTCCCCAACAGGAACAAGCAGCGTATCTTTATCTAGTAGATTTGTGTGTTCATCATAGTGCACTAATGCTACGGAATGGGCTTCACCATAATGTAGTGCCTCAAACTCCATTCCAACCCAAATAATTTAAGTCTATTTCGTGGATGACAAGGCAATTATTAGGAATAAACAAACTTATCACAATCTCCAACATTTCCAGCTGTAAGATCATGACTTTGTTCATTCACACTGCTGTGCAACATGCTTGATGGGTTCACATATGTGCAATGCATTGGAAAATGAAGAAGGGAAATTAATTGAAAAAAAACAAAACAAAATCAGACAGCTAGAGAATCAAATTAGGTGCATAAAATTCAGCAGGGAGACACAAATTTTTCACATGACATGAAAGAACTCAAGGTACATGAAATGTAAGGAAAGAAAGTCCCAACAACTTGCTCTAATAGTGGATGTCAAAATCATACCAATTGGAGTCCCAACTAGTTGGGAATACACTTTATTTGCCGTGACAGATGAGCAGAAGAGCATAGCATTTCCAAGAAAATGACAGGTATAGATAGAAACCAAATAAAAGATTCCAAAAGCCATCTACCACTGCCCATCACAGCTTAGCTAGCTGCCTTGAATGCTGATGTTATCGAAAGCATGATAATGAAAAGAAAGTTATTGCCAGTCCAGAGAGATGATGTGGCTGGTTAGATCCACATGGGCCAAGTCCTTGCAATAGTTTTCCAGGAGGAGATTATGACAAAAGGGAAGGTGAAAGTGATTCTGTAGAATTTTCTCCACTATAAGATTCAGAATGATACATTTGCATATGAAAGCAGCAGGAAACCCAGTAATGAGCCCTCTGGCTCAAAAGGACCACTCACATCATAAAAAGGGAGGTTCACACATTCAAGCAACGAGGGGGGGGGGGGGGGGGGGGTATGAAAACGACTAATCAGCGACCAACAGAAAGAACTAGCCTGATTGAACAAACAGCACGCTAGAGAAAAGTTTTTAGTGGACAAATCAAAATGTTCTGCTGTTAAGAGGATGTGATCAAGGATGACTAAGTTGGTAACCATACCAGGATGGTTGAAAGTGATAAGCACCAAATTACTGATAGCAAAGGGACCCCTCAGGGCATATTGGCATATTTGGCCACAATGCGACCCTATGACAGTATGATCAAATAGTGCAGCGGGGATAAAAAGTGTCATTGAACTAGTAAGGAGTGCACTCTGGTTCTACTTGACTACGCCTCGTGATCATCCAAGGAGTTTAAAAGGGAAAGTGCAAAGGATTTCTTTACGAACCACGAACCACATAACGTGGTAATATTAACTTGACAGATTTCCATCACAGATCTTGATAACATTTGTCACCTGATTCCATATAACCGGATCCATGCTGAAGATATGGAAAGAAAATGTTATACTACATTGGTATGAAAAAAGATGTACATGAATAACAAGAAAATTGTAGCCAATAAGTATCTCGCTACTATTTTTCATGTCTTCTACTTTCAGGATTGGAATAGAGAGTGCAAGAAAGTGGGATTATATTTTCAGCAGCATACTTTGTAGCATAAACGCAGTTAATGTACTCATCATTTACATGTCATCACATAGAGGGGATCAACCAGGAATTGTTATGAATCATGATCCTCTCAGCCTAAGTAAATATGGACACTTCAAAATCATCTAATCTTGGGGTGTGGAAATTGAAAAAGATATGAACCCAGTATGCTTTAATGATAAAATGTCATCCGACTTGAAAGCATACATTATAGATGGTTATTCCAGCACCCATCACACAAACACCAGAATGACAATTCCACTAATTTGAATATATATCTTGTGGTAAATTTATCAATAGACATCAAAATTTTGTACATATAGACCCTAGAAAAACCTAAATAACCAAAAACAAGAAAATGTAACCACAGTAAAAGTAAATTGAAACAAAACCTACTTTTCAGCTCAGGGTCTGGTAACCTAAAGAGCCTTGCAAACCATCCTGTCTTGTGTCAATCGTTCCCATCAACGAAGGAATCCATGGGAACAATTTGCCCAGCTCTTTGCTTATTGTACTGGGCCTTAGTTGCCTGTCCCCGATTCCAAACTTTGCTCTTTCAATTGCTTCCATTACATCTTCCCTTGTCACAATGTCTCCACCTGCAAAAACCAAACTTACTCGATTCATATTTAATAATAAATGATATAATTATTCTCGAGGTATCTAATGCATAAAGCTTGCACTATAAAAGAGGGTATACAAAATTGGGGAGTCGGGTAGAATTACTCAATGAAGATGTAATGAAAAAGAATGGAAATAAAATGATGGCCCACCACATGAGGATAAGGCTGCTATCTGTAGTGGATTCAAATTGTCATTGTAGATGGTAAAAGACCAGATAACAGCTTATTTATAACATAAACCTTACCTCTTCGAGCAGCAAGTAAAGCAGCTTCATTAATGATGTTTGCAAGATCAGCACCTACAAAGCCTGGTGTCAATGAAGCAACTAGATTACAGATAAGATCTGCATCTTCATCTAAAGGAACCCCTCTCAAATGTACAGCCAAGATCTTTCTCCTTCCTTCTTCATCTGGTTCTCCAACAACTACCTTTCTTGAAAAGCGACCAGGCCGGCAAAGGGCTGGATCCAAAGCTTCCGGCCTATTTGTTGCTGCAATAACCACCACTTTCATTTCTGACTCAAAACCATCCATTTCAGTCAGCAACTACAGAGGCAAAAAAAAGTCAGTTGCGAGGGCAAAACTTTTATTTGGAACAAAATATTCAGAAATTTTGGAGGAAAATCTCAAGTCAGAGGATTTAGAGTAACAATGCTAAACAATGACAAAACAAGCAAGAAAGCCAGTTGATTTATCAGAAGTTCTGACAAGAATATAATATGCAAGGTTAGACATGTCTCTGAAGTTTAACATAGTAATTTTAGCAATGCGCATAGTGCCTGACAAACATATGTAATATGTAGATGAAGTTGCACACCAAAAGATTGCAAAAGATTGCATAAATATAGGATTCAGTAAACTACAATATATCCAGTAAAAAAATGGAAACACTGCAAGAGATGCAAGAAGGTTTGAATGATTAGGTTACCTGGTTTAGTGTTTGATCTCGTTCGTCATTGAAACTTCTACCACGTTTTCCCCCAACTGCATCAAGTTCATCGATGAATATAATTGACGGAGAAGATTTTCTTGCTGCATTAAAGAGATCTCTAATCCGAGCTGCTCCTCTACCAACAAACAACTCCACAAATTCACTGGCAGAGACACTGAAAAATGGTACTCCTGCTTCTCCAGCAACTGCACGTGCCAGTAATGTCTTCCCTGTTCCTGGGGGACCAACCAGCAATACACCTCTAGGTAACTTTGCTCCCAGTTTTTGATAATTCATTGCTCCTTGCAGACACAAAACTATCTACAAAGCATGAATCACATCAATGAGTTTAACATAGATATTCTAGAAAGATCCATCAACATAATGGAACCATCAGTGTCCGTAAACAGAAATCTTGCAAGACAACAAACAAAATATTGAGCTGGTCTCAGATTCAGATTCTAAGTAGGAAATATAATTAAAAGGGATGTCAAGGAATCTATACAATTCTTTATCAAGCAGCTTCAGTAAAGATCAAGAAATCTCCAAGAGGATATAAGATATGGTTGGACAAGAAAGCAGCAAGACATCACCTTGCTCAGACTCAGAAAGCCTCATGCATAACTTGGGAGTTAGCAAAGAAGTTCAAGTGAGATTAAAATTAGCTTTATGACGTGTTCAAATGCAGACTTATAACCCCATTAGCATCATATGTAACAACTTCAAGAGTTCTTTATAGAGCAAATACAGCTCGATTACAAAATGGTTAATGATAGAGATACATAAAGTTAGACTCATTCGTTAATCCCCTCCACTAAATCTTATTATTCTATTACAATTGTGCAGAAGAACATAAAATTTAAATAGACTATGACTCTTGACACTTGCTTCAGTAATAAATAGATAACTGGAAGTTGTTTTTTTTTTTTTTTAGAATTATATCTGATATCATTTTATTTCGAGGAAACTTTAAGAGGGGAATTGCTTACCTCCATGAGTTCTATCTTAGCAACATCAACACCCTCCACATCATCAAAAGTGACTTCCTGATTATTTGATCGCCTCTTTCTTGCTGGGCTATTAGCAGCAGAAAGTTGGCGATAGAGGAGCCACATCATAGGAGTCAAGGGAATCCACAAAGATATTATAGTTATAAGCAAACTCCTTATTGACATCAGAATTGATTGAGGGGCTGAGCTGTATGCTGTTCCCTTTGCTCTCATCAAAGTAAGAAGAAATTTCTCGTCACGATCTACTTTCCTTGTAGAAAATTGCCACTCTGGGGTGGAAGCTCGTGGCCTTGAAAATTTCTTAAATACATCTACCCTTGATGCCAGACCAGTTTTGCTCACAACACGTTCTATTGCAACTGTTTCAGCTGCATTCTCATTTGGAAGATTTAATACTGAAGATTTGTCTTCTGAGTTTTCAGTGCCCACAGAGCCTGTGTTATAGTATATACGACGAGATCCCTCTTCAAATAAGACGTTTGTAACGTAGCCATTTTGAAGGCTGGCTATCAATTCTGAATAAGGAACAATCTTTGGAGATGGCAACGCAGTTAATCTCAAAAACAAGTAGCACATTCCCAATGCAACAGAAATTGAAGTGTAAAGTGTCATTCTTTTTACATTCCTTCTCAAGAACATTCCAAAATCATTCAACACCGACCTAATCGAAACTCCCTTCAATCTTATCTTCAATAGCCGCAGTCTTGTTTTCAATCTAAGTGAAAACCTCTTCCTCAAATTACCATTTCCTCTTTTCCTCAAATGGCTCTCTTCATCTCTACTTTTTTCACTGCTCAATGGCCTAAATGAGCTCTTACAAGACATCCCATTTTGAGACTTACAACCACCACAAAACCCCGATAAATGAACCCCGGTTTTTCCATCATAAAATGATGACCTAAACTTGCTCCTCCAAAGCAAAAAATGTTGGAGTTTGCCAGCACCGCAAAGTCCCAAAGAAGGGATCAAAACTGGACTGTAACAAATAGTTGAATTTCTCTTCAAAGATTTAGTATTTCCATTATTGACTCCAGAGTTCAGTTTAAAATTCAAGAACCCGTTATTGCAAACAGCAGAAAAAGAAGCCATGCCTCTTCAAAACAACAACAACTAGCTTTACCAAGAAAATCAAGAAATATCCATTACTAGCATGAACCTGTCATTTGGGATTCCGCAAGAAATCATACATAAGAACCTGCTATAAACCGTCGAGACCTTAAAGAATTGACGTGGTTCTTACCTGGTTTTTGTAGAAACTGGAAACAAACCGAGGAATGGGCAACTACTGTATTTGTGCTGGTTCAGCGATGAAGATAAGAAAATGTTTTTGGGTTTATAAGAACCCGTGGATCGGGTTTTTTTCACTCTATAGCAATAATCACACGTGTGGTGCCTGTACTACAGTTGAGTCCCCATATTACTAATTTGATCAGTTGAGTCCTTTTAGCAGTTAAGGTTTAGCAACTCCATTAGCATTGATCTATGGAACTGTCATATTAAAAAAAACGTTTCGAGTTTTATCTCCGATTTTAAAACTCTTTAAAATTTAGAAAATATTCCAAATCTATAAAAAGAAAAGAAAAAAGCTTGACTTGACTACATGCATGGTAGGTAGTTCCTCAAATAAATCAATTATTTTCGTGGAAGAGATGGCCAAAGAAGGTCATGACCCTATAAATTTATTCTCGTTAAATGTTTTTAAATGAAAAATTAATGGATAAATATCATCATTTTTTTAGATAAATATTTTTACACATAATTGCTAATTTTAGTAAATAATAAAAGGTAAAAAAAATAAAACTTCAAGAAAAAACGAGTTGAACTAAGATAATAATGACAAAAATGAGGATTTTAGCGAGATAGAGAGATGAGTGAAATTGAGAGAAGAAAGAAGGTTATTGGAGGGAAATTTTCATTCGTAGGATGGAAATGTTTTGATTTATAAGAGGGGAAAAAACTTATTCTTTATTTTTGTAAATTAAAAGGATAGTTTGGGTTCTTGCATTTTTTTTTAAAGATTATTTATCTTTTTTCTAGAGTATAAAACAATCAAATTTCATTTCCTAAACTTTTTTTTCTTTTAGAAGTTAAAGAAAAAATCAATTTTTTTTTTATGTTTTGAATCATTTTGATGCGTTGATCTCAAAAATAATTTTTTAAAAATAAAAAAATATATCATTTTGATGCATTTTGACACAAAAATCACTTTGAAAAGCAACTGCAACCATATTTCTAAACACACTAATACATAGACACTAAGAACTATTTATTTTTACATTTCAAAAACACTTTTAAAAAAATTTAATATTCTTTTATTTTCTTTAAATTAATGTTTTTTTAATAATTTTAGATCATTTTCATGTGCTGATATTATAAATAATTTTTAAAATATAAAAAATTATTATTTTAATATATTTTTAAATATAAATTACTTTAAAAAAACAACCGCAGTATACTCGTTGATTATCCTCCTCGCATTGCCTTTTTCTTTCCCTTCCATTTTCCCTTATCCTCAGGCTTCCACCGTCGACTTATAACTGGAACAAGTGTAATTGTTATTTACTATTTGAGTTAATTTACTATTTGGTGTCTTATGTTACCTTTGTTTTTTTTAGAAAATATTTTACATGTAAAATATTTTTTTTTGTTTCAAGAAAAAAAACTTGTTTTCGAATTTTGTTTTACTATAAAATATGTAATTTTTTATTGTTTGGTTATATTAAAAAATTATTAAAAATAAAGGACAAGTTAAAGCCAAAGAGCACATGCACATTCATAAAAAAGAAAGGTCTGGATCTGGACCTCTTGTAAATCTTAATGCTTGGCCAGTTCATCAAAAGAGTCTGAATCTCTGGAAGGCCCAAAGCTCAATCCATCAGTACTTGGTCCAATGTTGTCAAGCTAGCCCACTATGCTCAGTCAGTGGTGCCCTTGTTTATCAATGCTCTGCTCAAATAAAATCATGCAATTAAGCCCTTATTTCTTTTAATCTTGACGAAACTTGCCCAATTAGACCCCCAACCTCTTAGTCTTAAGCCAGAAATCCACGCAAGACCAGTTAATCATGAAGTACAATCGACCACCACCATGAAAATCATAGATCGGCAAGAACTCGGTCCAAACAAACATCAATAAATAAAAAATAATAACCATTTAGGGACTTAATTATCAAAATCAACAAAATGGAATTGGAAAGAAACAGGGACTAAAACGAATAGAAAAAAAGAAAAGCTAAAAAGTTGCTGCAGTGCGGGCTCGTGTATTGAATAACGTGGGACTTTGAAAGACGTGTGTTGGCTACTAGTGAACAGAGGGAGGTGTTGAGGCTTCAATGGAGTCTCTCTCTGTCTCTGAATTACCCCCTTTTGTTTTTTAACTAAGCTTTCTGTGTTTCTATTCCTCCATGTGTTAATTGTATGGGGAAGGTTCTGAGCCTAGAGCACGCACATGCTTGGTCTGTCCACCACAGGCCCATGGCTTTCTTTTCTTTTTCTTTTTACAATTTTTTTTCCTGATTTTTTTCTTTTTTTTCTTTCCATCCATGCCAGATCTATGCATTTATGTTAAAATTGGGTTATTGGAGGTTCGAAAAAGTAACAAAATAGTGAAATATTAGTAAATTAAATGTATTGTCAACCAAATTCTTCATTCCTATCACTATATTAAAAAAAATAGGCGGAAATTCCTTGATTGTTAACCAATCATCCTTCATTATTATTATTATTATTATTATTATGGGTGTTTGAGTCAGTTTGCGCATACATTGACGAATTCCACGGGCCCTGAAATTAACTATCATGTAAGCCTCAAGTGGCCTTGAGATTTATAAGACTTGAACTGATGACTTTTAAAAAGCAAACTTAGAGTCTGACCAATTAAGCTAGACCTCTCAGAATTCCTCCGTCGTATCTTAAAACTGTTTAAGTCCTACCGATTCACTATTAAATAGTTCTTGGGCTTACAAGGAAAATATGGCTGTGATTATTGTATTTAAAACGCTTTATCAATTGTTCATATCAATTCATCTTAACAAGGAAAAACTAATTTTCAACAATCTTATCAATAAAAAAACATGGAAAAGCCATACTATGATACTTCGATTATGAAATCTAATATCCTATGATGTGATATTGACATGTGCGTGACTTATTAGTTACATGTGTTTCATGCATTATTCAATTATTTTATTGAATAATTGAATTGTACTGAAATTATTTTCTATATTATTCTAAAAACCTAACTATACGCCGTAGGTAGCTAGTCAATTGCTTTTGTTCACATCTTCAAATTGTTTTTTACTGCTATTCATTAAAGTTCTTAATTTAATTAATATTTTATTAATCATAATGTTTCTTTTAATATTTAAACAGTCTTGTAAGCTATTTTTCATAACAAAAATAATAAAATAAAAACTTTTCAGAAAATATACAACTCTACAGTTTAGAGATATGATTTTCAAAAAAATTATTTCTTGATGACATTATTTCTTGCCTGCTTACTTTTCCTTTATATTCATGAGTTCTTGACGGAAACAGAACAATGTGGGGATGCAAAATAATCTCCCGAAACATCAATTCTGGAGCTGTCTCCATGAATTAGCTCCAGAATTCATGGGTTTTTTTACCCCCACTTTCTGCAAAATAATTGAGCATTTATTATTAAACTTTCAGTCCTCACAGCCCTTAAAAATGTCAGCCTCCTTACTTCGTCATGTCCTGAGACACGTGGAATCGGAATCACAGGGCAAACGCCGAAATAGGAGCCGCCAAAAAACGTGGAAATCATTGTGTAGCTTCGTTGTTGTTTATATGAATAGTCAAGTTTTCTTTTTATTTCAATTCAGTCATTTATTGTTTCTCTATTTCTTTTTTTTTTGAAAAAAAAAATTCATTCTATTATTTTCTCAATTTTATCTTTTACTTTTTTTAACAGTTATTCATGCTATTTTTTAATTAGCTAAATCACATCAGGATAACTCTCACACGGTTTAATTTAAACATGTGTTAAGAAAGGAATCGGGTCAAGAAGTTTTTTTCAATCAATTTCATTATTTGATCCTTGATTTCATCCTCATAATTTTTTTACCAATCGACCTTGTTGATTTTGGACCAGTCAAGTCGATTAAGTCATGTCAAAGCAACTTACACTTGAAACTCGAGTTAGACAAGAAGTCAGATCAAAAAATTTCAAAGTTAACTTGTTAAACGGTGTTTAATAAAAATACACTACAAGATTTTACAGTTTTACCGACGAACATATTCCGTCGGTGTGTGATTAGCAGTTCGTCGGTGATTTATTTACCGGCGTCTTCATCGACGGATTACGTCCGTCAGCTTTTCTTTTGTCGCTATATCGGTCGGAAAAACATAAAAACCATTTGCCGATGGTTTTACAGACAGAATTTGTGCGCCAAAAAAAAGTTTCCTGCTTGAAATATACCGATGAATTTTTATTCCATCGGTGATATCGTGATTTACCGACGGATACGTACCGTCGGTAAATTTATCGGTGAGTGTTTGAGATACCGACCGAATATATCCGTCTGTAAATTCATCGGTAAGTGTGGCAGCTACTGTCAAATGCCGACAGATTCAATCCATCGATAAAGCGGTCAGTGAGTGTTTGAAATACCGATCGAATATATCCATCTGAAAATGCGTCGGTGAATGCTATTGTCAAATACCGACGGATTCATTCCGTCGGTAAAACCCTTTGTAATAATTTTTTTAAAATTTTTTTTTAAAAAATTATTTAGAATATATAATATAAAATTATATAAATTAATGGTAATAAAAACCAATTATGCAAGTAAAATTTATATTAAACATCAAAAACAAAAAATCAAAGTTAAATAATATTCATTACAAACTGAATGTGTTTCAAAAAAAATATTAAATGAAATTTTAAAGGTAAATAATGTTTATTACAAATTAATATAAAGGTGGAGCTGGAGGAGGAGGAGGAGATCCTGGAGGAGGAGGTTGGTGGTTATACGGTAAAAAAGGATTGGGCGCACATGTTCCACTCCGTGTTGCCATGTTCATGACCACTTCGTGAAGTTGTTCATAAGTCGCTTTTTGTTGTGCATGAGACGCTTTGAGTTGTGCGTACTCCGCTAATAGGTGGTTGTATTTTTCGATGAGCTGAGTTGTGCGTTGCTGCAAGGCCACGAACTCCTTATATTGGGAGCTCGATATTGATTGGGAGCTCCCAACGGTTGAAACACTACAGGCCGTCCGCAAGTTGTCGGCTGTAGTGTTGGAGAGCCTGTAAACTCGATTTTTATAGGGTTCACCTGACGATCCAACCTCCATCCACAAATCCGGATGGGTCAAAATATCGTCTCCGTATCTCTCCCTCAACCGATTATTATAGGTCTCTTGAAAATAAAAAAAGTAATCATCATATTCAATTCAATAAACATAATAACTTATAAAATAAAATGGTTGAACAAACATACCACGAAATGTTGAGCATGGTTATCAACGAACTGTTGCGCCTCCTTTTGCCAGTCTTGACTCCGCACGTGCGTCTCCACAAACATCTCCATCGGGCTCGGCTCACGTTCAAGAGACGTAACCTATAATGAAAAAAGATTTATCAACAACAACTTAATTTAATATATTTCATTTAAATTAATCTTACCATCCGTTTCGCATGTGCAGCAAACAGAATGGAGCCGCCAGTGTGCGTTGTCACTGAGCTATGAATTGGCCGATTCTGGTTGCCAGCACCGGACTGTGAGCGTCGTGTGAACCGCTCAGACGTCACGTGCTCAAGATAGTGCGGCCATATATCTTCTGGGATGTATATCGGTTTGAAATCCCTCCAAACCGCAACATCGTTCCACCCTTGGAAACCTCTATCTCTCGCTGTTTTTTTGCTCTTTTTTAAGCTTCATACCAAAAATCACGCAACCTACTTCACGCAACCAAAAATTACATTTCGAAACATAAATCTTTGTCTAAAAAAAATCTTGTATTGTTTTCGATATTACCTAGTTGCTGCGTGATTTTCCCACACCCTTCTCGCAACAGTGTTATGCTCATTGTCCCAGCAGAATTTGTTCTGTGTATAAATAATTAATTTTAAATAAAAAAAATTTATTTACAATTATATTAATAATTTATTAGAAATAAACTGAAAATTATAAATTAACACCAGCCTCAAACCTGTCAAACCATGCATTGATTTGAGGCATCCATTCAGGATGCTTGGATAACTGACTCCATTGAAACAATGGAATCTCCATCGACGATTTAAAATGTGACAAGATTGAAACTATTTTTGTTCATGTATTTCCTTTTTTAAATATAAAACATATTTTTTTTATTAATAAAATGATTTTCTTAATAAAAAATTATCATGATTTGAAAATTAAGTAAAAATATATATATATCTTGATAATTTTTATGCATCTATATGTAAAAATAAATTAAGTAATAATTATTTCAGGAAAACTATATAAAAACTACACATTATATTCCTTCGTGGTATTATGTATAGATAAAATTCCTTGGGACTATCAATCTATTGTAGTGAGAGCTGGTAGGGGGTGCTCCTACCAGTGCCTAAATACAGTATAAGATGCGCAATCATTAACTGGTCCATTATTTATAATCATTGTGTAGCTTCGTTGTTGTTTATATGAATAGTCCAGTTTTCTTTTTATTTCAATCCAGTCATTTATTGTTTCTCTATTTCTTTTTTTTTTAACAGTTATTCATGTTAATTTTTAAATAGCTAAATTATATCAGGATAACTCTCACATGGTTTAATTTAAATATTTACTAAGAAAAAAATCGGGTCAAGAAATTATTTTTCAATCAATTTTATTATTTTATCTTTGATTTTATCCTTATAATTTTTTTATTAGTCAACCTTGTTGATTTTGGCAAAAGAAAAAACAAAAGAAAGAAGAAGAAAACTAGGCTATGCTTTGGCAAGTAGTACAGCGAGGAAGGTAACCATGCTACGCCACTAAAACCATGCATGGACCCAACGACCCTGCCAAAGGCAAGGACGGGTCAGAGCAACGGGATCCCTTCCGCGTGATACACGAGCAGAAAAAGTCAAAAGAGCTAGAAACCAAGAAAAACCCTTCTCTTGATAGACTATGATGGGATTTTCAGCTTCTTATGAGGTCCACTCGATTTTGGAGTCCGACAATTATGATAACCCTTCTCTTGATATATTATGATGGGGTTTTCAGCTTCTTACGAGGTCCACTCGATTTTGGATCCACAATTATCATATCCCTTCTTTTAATGTTTTTTTTTTTTATAATCCAGGTGTTCGGACCAACTTACCTGCACCACGATTAATTCTCGAACATATTAAATATTTTTCAAGCTTAAAAAACAGGTAAAACACCGCGGAGATAACATACATGCATGCTAATACTTGATTTTAAAAACTAAAAATAAAAAAACCCTACTAAGACCGCTGTGTGGGTGCTTCTCTTTATGTTTCTTACTGCAAGAAGAGGCTGGCAGACGCTACTATTAATTGGGCTACATGCTCACTGGCTAAGACTACTTCCTCTTACTTGAAGGGAGGAGACCAGTGAACGATATTCATTCACAATTATTTATTTTTAAATCATTTAAGTATTTCAACATTAACTTAATATGTCACATTAAATTAAACATGCTTGTCATTGCCCAATCTTATAATTGTAAATCATCTCCTCGTCTTACCGTCGCCTGTTCTCTTTGCCTAGCCTGTAAATTCAATTAAAAAGAATGAACGGAAATTTTTTGACAATAACGCTTGTTTTTTTTCTTGTTTTAGTTATATAAAATTAAGCATAAAACATTTATGATAAATAGAGTGCTGGACTGCTAAATAATTTACAAGCATGCTAGTTCAAAAAAATAAAATACTTCAGAAAACATATAATAATGAATGAAATTTGATAATAACATTTGTTGTTTTCCTTGTTTTAGTTATGTTTTTATAATTCGAGTTTAGATTGTATTTTTCATGTGGTGTAATTTTTTTTTTTTTAATCAACTTTTTCATTCTCACTTTACTTGTGCTTTATATTACTTTTTATGTAATTGACTATATATGAATTATGGGTCTATAAATACCAACCAAACCACCAGGCAAATTAAAACCATCTTCTTTTCCTCCCTGGATTTCTTTTATATCCAAATCCAAATGATTCTTGAGGCTCTCATTTTGGTTTTTCTTTGTGGTTTCTGGAAAATCTTAGCCAGAAATAGTGAAAGCAAAAAATCAACAAGAGCCCCTGAACCATCCGGGGCATGGCCGTTATTTGGTCACCTACCCAGTCTAGTTGGCAAAGACCCAGCATGTAAAACCCTTGGAGCCATTGCCGATAAATATGGCCCTATTTACTCACTCAAGTTCGGCATTCATCGAACCCTAGTGGTCAGTAGCTGGGAAACAGTGAAGGATTGCTTAAACACCAATGACAGAGTTTTGGCTACTAGAGCAGGCATAGCAGCAGGGAAACATATGTTTTACAACAACGCAGCTTTTGCATTAGCCCCGTATGGACAGTATTGGCGAGATGTCAGAAAGCTGGCCACTCTTCAGCTTCTATCAAATCAGCGGCTTGAAATGCTTAAGCATGTCCGTGTGTCAGAAGTAGACACATTCATCAAAGGTTTGCACAGTTTTTATGCAGGAAATGTGGACTCCCCTGCGAAGGTGAATATAAGCAAATTGTTGGAAAGCTTGACGTTCAACATAAACCTTAGAACAATAGTCGGGAAGCGATATTGCAGCAGCACATATGACAAGGAGAACAGCGAGCCCTGGCGTTACAAAAAAGCCATAAAAAAAGCCTTGTATCTGAGTGGGATTTTTGTAATGTCGGATGCGATTCCATTTCTTGAATGGCTTGATTATCAGGGGCATGTAAGTGCTATGAAGAAGACTGCCAAGGAACTTGATGCCGTGATACGAAATTGGCTGGAAGAACATCTTAAGAAAAAAATAGATGGCGAATTGGGAAGCGATCGTGAGAGCGACTTCATGGACGTGATGATCTCTAACCTTGCTGAAGGTCCTGATAAGATTTCTGGCTATTCGCGTGATGTTGTCATCAAGGCAACAGCTTTGGTACGTTTCCTAACTGTAAGCCTTTAGTGCCTTTTTTTTTTGGCTGGCAGGTGACGGGGCGCACCGCAGAGACCTTCCAGTCTCCTACCAATTGTGCTAGCGTTCAGGTGGTAATTGACTTGCAAATATTTTCATTTCCACACGTTTTGTGGTAATTTTGCAGATTCTGACCCTCACAGGAGCAGGAAGCACAGCAACTACATTAGTTTGGACGCTGTCCCTATTGCTAAACAACCCAACCGTGCTAAAGGCTGCTCAAGAAGAGCTGGACAAGCAAGTAGGAAGAGAAAGATGGGTGGAAGAATCAGATATACAGAACCTCAAGTACCTCCAAGCAATTGTGAAAGAAACCCTGCGCTTATACCCTCCAGGCCCCTTAACAGGAATACGTGAGGCCATGGAAGATTGTTCTATTGGTGGCTATGATGTTCCTAAGGGCACTCGACTGGTAGTTAACATATGGAAGCTACATCGAGACCCTCGTGTGTGGAAAAACCCAAACGAGTTTAAACCTGACAGGTTCTTGACAACCCATGCTGATCTTGATTTTAGGGGTCAAAATATGGAGTTCATTCCTTTTAGCTCCGGGAGAAGATCTTGCCCTGCCATAAATCTTGGCTTGATAGTGGTTCATCTGACACTTGCTAGGATCCTTCAGGGTTTTGATTTAACAACTGTTGCAGGCTTGCCTGTGGACATGATTGAAGGCCCAGGCATTGCCTTACCGAAGGAGACCCCTCTCGAAGTTGTCATCAAACCACGCCTAGGATTGGAGCTCTACTAGGTATCAATGCCTTTGCCTTCACCACTACATACATACATCAATAAAAAAAAAAAGTGGATTTAGGCTTCTTAACAAGTCAAGCGTATGAGCTTGTGTCAGATTGTGCTACCATGCTATGTAACGAAGCAAATACCAACAAATGTGTGATTTGTGGTGTTGGCTATGAATATAATGCCCTTTTCTTTTGATTTCTACTGGACCTTTCTTTCTTCTAATGGCCAGAAATTGGCTCGGGTTACAAAATCTCTCGTACAAAAGATACTGAGATTTCTGATGCAGTCTCAACTAGATCACTTTTACACTCTGTTTTTATTTGGAGTTTAGTTTGTACGGTTTAGAATATAATAATAACAGCAATCATAATAATAATAAAAAAAAATAGTGTTTTCACCTAGAAACGGTATAATACTTTTTTTTTCTTATCTTTATTTTTTTAATTTAATTTTTTTACATTTTTTTCTAAAAGTTATTATACAAAAACTAAGAAAATAATATTTCATTATAATAATTGCAAATTCTTCTACTATATTAAAAATTAACTTGAGATTTTATATATTTTATTAATGCATTTTATCTTTTACTATGGTTTATTACATGTAAACATCAATTTTTTAATTTATAGTAATATTTTTACAACTATTTTCTTGCTAATATCCTTTCAAAGTATGGTCGATAGCCATAAACATAGAGTTGGGGTCGATAGCCATCCACCGACAAAAGTATACAACTTTCAAGGTAGTGTCACTGTCATGTCATAGTAACAGATCTTTCTCCCATGGCTTGGAATGTTGATTGCCTTGCTAATATCCTTTCAAAGTATGGTCGAGAAATTAGTTTTGACAAGAATAGTTTTCAATTTGATACCCAGGTAATTTGGATTTTATTTGTTTGTCAAACTCAAGTAAATATAGATATATCATAGCTTTTTAAATTTAAAAATAATAAAATAATTTCAAAATACTAAAATGTCCCTCATGATTATAGAAAATTACACAAAAAATAGTGTAAGAGAACAAAAATACCCTCATATGCAAAGCATATCTTTTTTTCTTTTCTAAGGCTAAATATGTATTTTAACTATTTAACAATTTGTGAAAAGTCAAAAAATTATTGGGCAATAGGTCTTAATTTTGTTAACCTTAAGGGTAGAAAAGTAATTTTTACTATGCAAATAATCGT
Source organism: Populus nigra (assembly GCF_951802175.1). Classification (NCBI taxonomy): domain Eukaryota; kingdom Viridiplantae; phylum Streptophyta; class Magnoliopsida; order Malpighiales; family Salicaceae; genus Populus; species Populus nigra. Next base: position 13,502,221 of record NC_084858.1, on the reverse strand, counting down.
GAAAAAACTACCATAGCACCGTTTAAACGTTTTAATGACTAATGAGCCTGTGAAAAATACTAAAATACCCCCACAACCAAGGCTTTTATTAACTCTATCCCAAGCTTTCAGAGCTTGGAAAATCCATTGTGCAAGTCTATAGTGGATTGTGTCTTGGTCCACAATACAGTTGCATAAAGTTGTTAGACCCAAGCCGTTGGGGTAACCCCAGGAAAAATAAAAAAAAAATTTGAGGTTTTAATATTTCATATGAAAAATTTAAGAAACAATTAGGTTTGGCTATTAAACTAGTATTACATTGTAAACCACTTAAGTTGAAAAGATATTATCTCACATTGAAAACATATTATCTTAATCTATTAAGTTGAAGTATTTAAATAAAAAAAGTTTTTTTTATCACACATTGAAAAAACACAATTTTTTTTTCTTGTGGACATAGAGTATATATATTAATGGGCTTCAAATCTCACATTGAGAAAAATAAAACATTCTTCTAATATTTATATAGTGAACTTTGATAGGTTAATAACCAACTAAAAAAGATGAAAAAAGAAGAGTCTCTGGCTAGGGAAAAAAACACACTTGATAAAAAAAAAAGGGTCTCTAACAAGTTCTGCTGGGTCATCCGAGTCCCGGGTTGAACCGCCACGCCGAGTCTAATAACTATGCTTAAACAACAAAAAGTGAGCTTGAGAGCATTAATTATAACTCATTCCCTTCTACTCTTGTTTAATAAAACAAGTTAATTAATCCTTAAAATTTCAAAATATAGATTTAGGTTCGCTTTTGCACTATTATTTTTTAATATTTTTTAATTTTATTTTTGACCCAGGTGTTTAAGCCTGGCAACCATGCCATATCCATTATAGAATTACAGAACTCAAAGAGGAAATACTTGGATACTGTCTTGTATATTTTGTGTGCATGTACAGAGGGTTTAAATAAATGATAATGCTAACTGTTGTCCTACATATGTGTATGTATATCTAATAGTTTGAAATTTAAATAGTAGATACAATCTTGTTTGATTTCAAACTTTGAATATTAGATAGCTAAGTTCCTGCAGACTTGGTGGTTGTTGCAACATGCTCTTTCTCTTTGACTTGTTCTTCTACACGCCCCTGCAATCGAAAAGGGTAAGGACTGAACCTTGAGATTGTCATGCAAAGTATGAAATCGGACAGAAGGAAACGGTTTTGTAAGAGCATCCGTATATTGATCTTTAGAAGAAATAAAGCGAACATTAAGTTGCCCATGCAAAACTTGGTCACGAACATAATGAAAATCAATTTCAATATGCTTTGTGCGAGCATGAAATATGGGGTTACTTGTTAAGTAAGTAGCCTCTATGTTGTCGCACCATAGAATAAGAGAATGCACAGCTGGAATACCAAGATCATTGAGCACTAACTTAATCCATTGAAGCTCTACTGCTACATTGGCAAGTGCTTTGTATTCGAATTTTGTACTGCTGTGAGGAACGGTTTGTTATTGCTTGCAGCTCTATGAAACCAGATTAGTGCCCAAGTATACACAATAGGCACCAACGGAACGTCTGTCATTAGGATCGGACACCTAATCTGCATCACTAAATGTTTATAAAGTAACATTTACAGTAGGTTGTATGAGTAAAGAATGAGAAATGGTGTGTTTTAAATAATGTAATATGCGTTTGACTGCTGCCCAATGCATTTCCATAGGATTATGCATAAACTTGCTAACTTTATGAATTGCAAATGCAATGTCTGGCTGAGTAAATGAAAGGTATTGAAGCCCTTCAACGATACTTCGGTATAAAGAGGGATTATGGAAAGTAATGCCAGCAAATTTTGATAATGGCAATGAGGTTGACATTGGAGTAAGACAGGGTTTGGATTTGTCCATTTTGCTGCGCATTAAGAGGTCTAGAATGTAACATCTTTATGATAGATACAGACCATCATCAGTGCGAATAGCTTCAATGCTCAGAAAGAAGCTTAGTTCACCCATATCCTTGACTGCAAAGTCACCCTGCAACAATGTGATCACTCGGTTGATAGAACCAATATCACTGCCAATTATGATTATGTCATCAACATAAATCAAAAAATAAATAAGAATGGAATTGAGATGATAAACAAAGATGGAGTGATCGGCTTGACTTCCAATAAAACCAATAGATTGGAGCTTATCTGTCAAACGTGAAAACCATGCTCGTGGTGCTTGACGAAAAACATAAAGAGATTTTTCCAGCTTGCAAACATGGTTTGGAAACTGAGAGTGAACAAAACCGGGAGGTTGAGCTATGTAAACATCTTCATGCAGGTTACCATGTAGAAATGCATTTTGAATATCAATTTATTGAAGAGGCCAACCACGTGAAACAGCTAATGATAGAACCAAAACCTCACTATGGTTGGTTTTACCTCAGGACTAAATGTCTCGCTGAAATCAACACCTTCTTGTTGATGGAACCCTTTGGCTACAAGTCTTGCTTTAAATTTATCAATATCACCATTAGCTTTCCTTTTGATCCGGTATACCTATTTACATCTAACTAGATTAGCAGTAGATGGTTTGGGAACTAAATTCCAAGTTCCATTCTGCAGTAAGGCATCAAACTCAACTCTATGTTTATAGCAGTTTGTCAGTGTGGATGTTTAACAGCCTTTATGTAGCAAGTTGGTTCTGTCTCTGGTGTTTGGATTGTAGTTAAAAGAGCTTTAAGAATGGGATATTTGACGGGGGAATTAGATGGTAACTTCAGCTTATGGATGTTGTTTTTGCTTCTTGTAGTCATTGGGTGCAAATTGTTCATTGGGTGGAGCAGAGGTAGAGGATAAAGGAATTTGGGATGGATGATCAGTATGTTAAGCTCATTGAAATTTATTGCTGGAGAGATCAAATGAACACAATGATCAGATTGAGGACCAGATGGAGAGGCCACGTGCAGAGTGCTTGATGTAGTAGATTGAGGAGTGGCACCTGTAGAAAAAGAGGAACATGTAGAAGATAAATTGAGATTGGATGGCAGAGTAACATAAGTAGTTGTTGATGAAGGGCTAGGAGATTTTGGTGCAGTGTATGGGAAGAGATTTTCATCAAAGACAACATGACGGGAAACAAAAATTCTGCCTGTGGATACGTCTAGACATTTGTAACCTCGATGACCAATATTATACCCAATAAAAATGTAGTTTTTGGATTGAAAATCAAGTTTATGATGATTATATGGACGTAAATAGGGCCAACATGCACATGCAAAGGTGTGTAAAAAATTATAATCAGGTTTTTGATGATGAACCATTTCATATAGAGATTTATGATTTAAGATGGGGATTGGAAGTCTATTTATAATAAAGGCTGTAGTTAAAAACGCATCTTCCCAGAACATTTGAGGCAAATTAGAGTGAGCAAGCAGGGCTAGTCCAACTTCAACAATTTGCCTATGACGCCTTTCAATGGCACCAACTTGTTGATGGGTATAGGGACAAGTTATGCGATGGTTGATGCCTTGATTATGTAGATATCTATTTAAGCTACGGTATTTCCCCCCCAATCACTTTGAAAAGCTTTAATTTTGCTGCTAAACTGGAGTTCGACAGCAGTTTGGAAGCTAAGAAAGGTTTGATATGCGTCAGATTTGAGTTTTAATGGAAAAAGCCATAAAAATTTAGTAGCATCATTTAAAAAATTTATATAATAGCGTGCACCAGAAGTGGATAATTTAGAAGCTGGACCCCAAACATCCGAATATATTAATTCTAAAGGTTACGAAACAGCAACATGCATTTTTAGCATGGCTCTTGGCCAGCTGACAATTGGAACAGATGGGGCGAGTTTTATTTGGAATTGGTAAAGAAATAGCCTTATTGATAACAGGAAATGAAGTATGTCCAAGATGACGATGCCAGATTTGGGAAGACACACGAACACTGGAGAAAGCTTGCGGCTTAAAATGAGCTAAGGAAGCTGAGAAGTTGTATAATCCATTATTGAGGGGGCCGCGATGTAGGATATTCCCCAAATAGTCCTTCACAATGAAGAAAGAGGCATGAAACTAAAAAAAAACGTTATTGTCTAGACAAAAACGGTGAACAAATAACAAATTTTTTTGAATATCAGGAACAAGCATAATTTGATTAAGAATAAATGATTTAGATGGAGAAGATAATGTAGAAGTGCCACTGCGTATAATTTTCAGACATGCACCATTAGCCACCTGAACATGATCTTGTGTGTCATGGCTTGCATGAGAAATATGAATATTGTTCACGTCATTGGTGAGATGATGAGTGGCTCCTATGTCGGGATGCCATTCTTTATCTGGTTGCAGATAGTGTGTAGCAAGTAGAGCTTGTGGTTGGTTCTTGGAATTGAGTGGAGCCTGATAAGATAAATCAAAGCAATGATAGCATTTGCGAGCACTGTGACTTGGTTTAAAGCATACCTGACATATAAGGGATGATGAGTTGTTGGAATCATTAAAGTGAGAACGTCCTCTATGTCCTCGACCACGATAGTTACCTTGATAACAATTTGAGTGTTGAAAGGTGTCAGGTTGGCGATGGAATTGCTGGGGTTGGGTGGTGACCGTTTGCAGAAGCAGGAAGTGGTCGATTATTATGATTGATCCGTGATTCACATATGAGAAGCAGAGAAAAGAGTTCCTCCAAACTGACAGGATCAAGTCATGAGGAAATGGTGGAGGTTAGGGAATCATACTCCTGGCCAAGTCCAACAAGAATATAAATGATGATATCATCATTATGAGAGGTTGTCCAGCATTGGCAAGCTCATCAGCCATTCACCTGACAGAGAGGAAAAATTCATTAGCTGTCATGGTGCCTTTCCTAGCATTTGCTAACTGAGTTCGAATTTGGATTACTTTAGCATGAGAAAGGGAGGAGAAATTGCACTCAAGTGCAAGCCATACTCACATGAGGTGGTGTAGGACATGACTTGAGTGAGTACATCTTCAGTTAGGGAGGAGTTGATGTTGGCTAGGATTAAGGAATCCTGACGAAGCCACTGGTGATAGAGAGGATTAGGAATTTTTTGAAGGATACCTGTGGTGGAGTCATAGAAGTCGATTTCTTTTGGTAGAATAGAGATCGTGCCATCAAGATAGCCATAAAGATCATAACCACGAAAGTATGAAAAAGCTTGAGCTTTCCACACAGGATAGTTGGAGGAGTGTAGTTTAACAGTCGTAGTGAATGGGAGATTGGAGAGGGTTGGGACAGTTGCAGGAGTAGTTGAGTTTGAGGATGATGAAAATACCATTTAGAATTTAGAGAAGAGAAGACGTTTGTCTTTTAGGGGCTCTGATACCATATAAAATTACAGAACTCAGAGAGGAAATACTTGGATATTGTCTTGTATATTTCGTTTTATTTTGTGTGCATGTACAGAGGGTTTAAATAAATGATAATGCTAACTGTTGTGTTACATATGTGCATGTATATCTGATAGTTTGAAATTTAAACAGCAGATACAATCTTGTTTGATTTCAAACTTTGAATATTGGATAGCTAAGTTCCTGCAGATTTGGTGGTTGTTATAGCATGTTCTTTCTCTTTGACTTGTTCTTTTACACCTATTTATCTTTTTTTTTTGAAAATACAAGAATTATATATTTTTATCTTTTTAACCAAATATATTTTTATCTTTTCTATATTTTTTTTCTATTTCGGGACATTAACTACACACATCTCTAAAATTTACTTTTTTTTATTATTAATCTCTAATTTTAGTGAAGAAATAAGCTACAAAACTGCACAAATTAAGATAGTCAAAAGGACAATAAATCTTTTACATATACAATATTTTCTTTTCCTACAACATAATGTATTAATTTAAAAGTTCAAAAATTTTCTCTTATGATCATATATTTCAAATTTTCATATATACTAATAGTTATAATATAAAATAAACTCTCATTGTAACAAATTTTGACAATTAGATTATGCAACATCTCAAATTTAAAAAAGCATAAACCCTTTAAAAAATTATCTAACACTTGGATAAAAACATAAATTTAATATTTTTCATCCACAATGCATGTACAAAGAAGAGAAGTTTATTTTTGAAGATTTGAAATAAATTACTTAGAACTCAACATTTTTTTTATTATTTCCTCTTCGAATATAATAAATTTATAAAATAAGTTATACAAACAAAAAAAAATTTACAATTAAGTTCTACTGTATATGAATGAAAAACCATGCTTGAATGAGACAGTGTTTGTTTTTGTTGTTGAAAAATTTTAAATCTTTTAACTCAAACAACTTGGGTCTGACACAGTTGTTAGGCCTAAGTGTTTGAGATTGATACCTATACCAGACTCAAGCGCCTTGAGTCTAATAGTCATGTTAAATTCAAGATCTTTGAATATGACAAATATATCTAATTTGATAAATAACTAATAAAAAAACAATTATATATTTTAATTGTAAAAAAAAACATAAATAATTTATTACCCATAACAATCTAACTATTATTTATTCATACACGTCACACCATATAGATAAAGACAGTCGTGAAGCACCATACATCTTTTTTTAATGATATGAGCGCTACATATTTGCTGAGAAAGAAAATAAATCAAAAAACCATCTCGCTAAAAATAAAAAATAAAATTATTACTATAATTCATAATAAAATATCTTTTGATTTTTCCGTCGTATCATTTAGCTTTTATTAGAATAATGATAATTTTGTCTGCCATCTTCGGTTCCACTGTTGATGGAATTTCTATAGAAACAACACACGCATTAAGCCTCAATTGACTTGCAAAACCTACCATTTCTATCAAGGATACAGCTTTTCCCTCTCTCAATTATACAGATTATATATAGATTGACTAGAAGAAGAAGAAGAAACGTTAATCTTTACCAGGCTCGAAAATCCTTAAAAACCCAGGTTTGTTTTCTTTGTGCTTTCTAAATGTAGTGATAAACTCACGTTTTTGAGATTAATCCATTTGATATCTATGGAAAAGGTTTCTGGGTTTTAATTTTCAGCCTTGTTGATTCATGTTTTCATGATCAGTGCTTTCTTTTTCTTGTTTGCGGGTTCTTTTTTAGAAACGTTCACTGTTACGGGGATTTAGGATCCTATGGCTGATTTTCTTTGGTTGGTAGAAAATTGTGTTTGAATTCATGTAGGCTTAGAGAAAGTTCCATTGTTTGTTGTTTAGCAGATATTATTTTATTATGGTGTGGTGTCTAGTACTATGAACTGGACATGTTCATTATTAGCATTGATAAGCTTCTAGTTATTTGTTTTTTTGCATTTGACTTACCTGGTTGTCCATACTTGTAGCTGTTATCTATTGTGCTTCTCTCAAGGTGGTTTGCTTTGCTTTGCTTTGGTTTATGTTTGTTATTGTTCTTATCAGTTCTAAACAGCTACGCTGCTGCTGTCTTTCTATTTATTGAATTTTATAAGTTCCCGTCAATGTGCTTGGATGTTTGCTACTAATTAGGCATCTTCATCAGTTATGAAACATTCTTGTATACATTTATACTTGATATTTAACTCTTATAATTGTTATACTTGTTTTGGTTTTTAACTACCAGAATGGTTGCTAACATGCTTTCCATGGTTTGGCTGATTTTGATACTCGTTTTATTTTCATAACACTCTAGTTACTAGTGAGATTTGAGTCTTTTTATTTTAATTTGTGTTTATGTGTTCGATGTGTAATAACTAATAGTATTAGTTGTATGATTTTTCAGCTGTTTCAGTTTTGGTTGTGCAGGTGATCTGAGATTGGTTAGTGGATTGCCATGTCAGTGAGACTTAGGTCTTCCGCCTTGTGGCATACTAAAGTTTCTTTGAAATAGTAGCATGGAGAAGAAAATAATAGATGACTATGAACCAGGGCCACTTCCTTCGCCAAGAAAGATGGATAGATTTGGTTTTCTAAAGCAAGAGATTAATAATCCTCCTGATGGTTTAGCCAAGGGAAGGTAAACTTATGAGTTTGACAGGTTGTTTTTCTTCAGTGAATCACTTCCAATATTCCAAATGAGTTAATGCCAAAGGCTTATTGATGGATCTTCCTTGCATACTAATAGATAGTAATGTTGATTATTGATTGTGGACATAAATTTTTTTCAGGGAGGAAAGAAGGGTAAGAAAATGGAGGAAGATGATTGGGGTTGGAGGGAGTGATTGGAAGCATTATGTTCGAAGAAAACCTCATGTTGTTAAGAGGCGCATAAGGAAAGGAATCCCTGACTGTTTAAGGGGTCTTGTTTGGCAGTTGATTTCTGGAAGTCGAGACCTTTTACTGATGAACCCTGGGGTTTATGAGGTACTCCTTCACTTGTCTTGACTGAGATAAATAACCTGAAATCTTTTTTCTTACAATTCTACTAATGAGATATTATTTGTAACATTTAATGGGTTTTGCTTGAATTACCCTTGAGCTTGCAAAATTATTCATGTTTAGTTCTTCAGATATTACTGGACTCCCTCACTTCTTCCTTTTTCTGAACATTTTGCACATGGACATATTCACTGCAACACATGGTGTAAAAGGCACAAGATTTAAAGCTATCAGATAACAAAATTTAAAACCAGATGATTAAAATTTAAATCAAAGTCCATGTTGATGGATGAAATCATGCATTGGTTTTCTTAGTATTTTCAACTATTATTCAATAAATTTGATTCAGAGGATTAAAATCAACTTTGGCCCTTTCTGAGTGGATGGTATATCAGGTATGCTACAAAAAGCCTTTAGTGGTGGCAGTGCTTAAAATTCCAGGGCTTAGTTTGTGATGGCCTGATATACACATCTGATGATTTGGATGTGTGAATTTCTGAACTGTGCTTGGGTGCCAGAAAGACCTTAAAATTCTTTTTGATGAATGAATGGATTTCATAGTTCAAAAACCAACCAAAAACAGGAAATGTTTCTATTTACAATAATTATTTACACCAAAAACTATGAAAGACAATTAATCTTTACAAAATTGCAGAAACAAAATCTTGAAAAGTTTGGATTACTAATTGCTTCCTGCAAAATCTTAGTATCCTGAGGCCTTAGATGGAATGTTTGAACAATGTTCTTGATTCTGCTTTCTACATCTGCTGGTACAGAATTATGAATCCTTGGGTTTGTTTCCTTCCAAATACAATAGATAAAGGAACATCAAGGAAGCCTCATAACAATAGATTGAAAAGACTTTCTGTGCGAAAAGATTTTTGCCCACCAGAACTCAGAGTTCTAATCAGAAACCTCCCTATTATTCCCACAAATTTGGAGGATTTTCTTCCAGACTCTTTTAGAGAACACATAAGTGAAGAAGAGGTGATTATTGTGTTCATCATCAGCCTTGCATTACACACAAACTGGATCCACGACCCTGCCCATTTTGATCTGCCTCTTCTTTGTAGTTAATCTGTCCAGAATTGTTAGCCAGCAAATAAAGCTGTGCCTTGGTATATGGAGAGGGCCCCCAATCAACTTAAACCATTCCACTCTGCTTTTTTTTTTTCCCAATCACATCCCAAGCACTCTTAGCAGTGAATTGCCTATTAGTAGGGAATTTCCATGTAACACTATCCCTTTGCAAAGGAGAAAGGAAGAGAGAGCCATAAATAGCATGTTGAATAGCTTCCTTGGCATCGACCCAGCAGTAGGCAATTTCCATTCATCACTCGTGAAAGCTTTTCTGCAGATGGCAATCCAGATTCAAAAATGATCCTCTGACCATATTTTTTGACAAAGGGTCCTCAAGTATGCCAAGAGTCCCACCTGAGATAGATATTATCTCCATTGCCTACTGAATGCTCTACATAGTCCTAAATTAAAATTTTGAACCCAATTTTCTTAAAGTTCAAGAACAGTCATTAGGGGCATTTAAGCACCACAGGCTTTTGCCCATACGAAAGACCTTAAAATTGCCTATATTTGCCATTTACATGATATTTATATCTCTATTTTCTCCTTCCCTGAGGCATCTATGTAGTGTATCTTGGAAGTGATTGTCTGGGAAAACTTGTTTGGCAATTTTGTCTTTTGCCATAATTGTTAATTTTGAAGTTTTAAGTAATAAAATGAAAAATAAAGTTTACATTGGACATGTACTAGGTTGCATGTTTAGTTAGTATAGTAATTCTCACATACATTTGTAAAGACATTTAACATTCAAATGGTATTGTCTTGTAGTGATGCACGACAGCCTTGTCATTTAGATTTCAGGGGAAAATTGCAATTTGTTCTGGAGTTGAAACTGAAAGCAAAAGGGGATGACATGGGAGCTGTGGGAACAGTAACTATGAACATTATCTAGGGAGTTGCTTTGTTATATATATGTATGAAACCTTAGACTCTGACTAGGGTCCTACAACTCTCGCATAGAAGTTAATTGAGTCAAAGTAAGACTTTTCATATTCTTCTTGTAAGATTTGGAGAAGGGATATTACTTTTCTGTAGCCCATACTGGCATCCAATCATTTGTGCTTTTGGGAATTTTTTTGGGGGGTGTGTTTGAGGTAGCATTTATTGCGAGTCTGGGACCGACCTGTTTTTTTCCAGGAATCTTAATAACAGGTAGACAGATGATTTTCTTTCTTTTATTCTTTTTCAGGAATCTTAGTAACAGCTAGAAAAAGGATTTTCTTTCTTTTATTCCTGTTTTTGACAATTTTAGTTTTCCCTCATGGTGGATGAGAGAGTTTCAAAAAGTTTTTTTGCTAATCCTTTCTAATAGCCCTTGTCTATTGTCTGAACCCACATCAAACCAATTTTGGAAGGATAATTGCTTTGTTAGATAAAACTTCTGTTTAGGACAGTCCTTAGTTGGGTAGACACTAATGACTTTTTGCAGGTAACGTACCAAATAAGGCACACTCTCCTGATGTGTGTAGATGTGCTTTCATATGAGAAAAACACAAGAGTAATCTGTTATCATAATTCACTTGCGAAGAGATTCTACTAGAAGCATTGACCTCGGATTTATTCTTAGAGAATGCAAGTTCTGTTATTTTTAGTTATGTTGTCCTTAAGCTTCATTTGCTTAATAGCATAAGTGAGTTCTTATGACACTGCATCCTGCTTTAGATTTTACAATAATTGATTACTTATGCAATCTTTGGCCTCCCATGCACTTAAAAGCCCAGCATGTGCTTTTGTACTTTATTGAGTTGTTTGGTTTGTTTAATTCTGTAGTGATCCTTTCTAGATTCGATTCTCAAGTTGTTGAAGTGGGTCAGTAAATTATCTGTTTTGAAGATAGGTGGCTGGGAATTATCTGTTGAGAGATTAAATTAATGAACAGTTGGTTTCTTATCATTATTTGAGCTTTTCATTTTAATGTTTCATTTCATGCTCTCTTCCCTCTGTGCTTTCAGGGGCACACAGCCACACTCAGATTAGTTTGTGTCGTAATGTTGAAACTGTATGTTTATTGCAGCAACTAGTTATATACGAAACATCAGCATCAGAGCTGGATATAATTCGTGATATTTCTCGGACCTTCCCTTCACATGTTTTCTTCCAGCAGAGACATGGCCCAGGTCAAAGGTCTCTCTACAATGTTTTGAAGGCTTACTCTGTGTATGATAGAGATGTTGGATATGTTCAGGTCTGAGACTTGTGTATCCTTTGGCTCTTAAATTTACTTAATATACTGAATGAAGAAATGAAATTGCAATTGTTAAAAATGCAGGGTATGGGGTTTTTAGCTGGTTTGCTACTCCTTTATATGAGTGAAGAGGATGCATTTTGGTTGTTGGTTGCATTGCTGAAAGGAGCAGTCCATGCTCCAATGGAAGGATTGTATCAGGTAATTCATTTATATGAAGAGCTTCTTGTTAATATTTGTATAATTGTAGTTAGCTTAGAGGATTGGCTGTAAGATTTTATATCCCTACAATCAAAGATATGGATCACTATTAAGTCAGCGCACTTGACGCAATGGAATTTGCATTTGTACATCTCAACAAGCTTTCATGTGGGACTTGTTGAGGTGACTTGGTGTTTTGGGCAGAGTGCCAAAAGGAAGTGTAATTATCCATTCACTTCCTTGACAATGCATATAGCATATAATGGTGTTTATCACTTACGACTTTTCACTTAATAGCAGCTCATAGATCACATCCTTTGTTAGCACCAAAAAAAGAAAAAAGAAGAAAAAAGAATTGTGACCTCTGCTTATGATGTCAGGCTAGAATTTCCTCTCTCTCTCTCTCTCTCTCTCACACACACACACACACACTCACACAGGCACTTGCACTCTGGAATGTCTTGATAAGGAGCTGGAAGCTGCTGCTTGATATTTTGTTAAGCCAAAATTGCGAGCTGCACACTAATCTACATCACAATTTCAAATACCTGTAACCTAGAGGGGGTGGCTTACTAATTCCTCAAACTCAGGAAAAGGCCCACCACAATGGAGTCTTAACTTTCACCTCATACTCATTGTCATGTGAAAAAAAAAAAAAAAAGATATCACAGGTTTGCTGTAGTTACCAAAATTATGAATCCACTTGTTCTAATGGCATCTATCATGGTTAATCAAACCTTTTTTTTTATTATTATTTCATGTGATACCAAAAGGAGGGAATCCTTTTCTATCTAGTTATGGTGGCATCCTTTGCAGATTTTTGTGGTTGCTTCGAGTAGATTGTTCTTTGAAAATTCAAGTTTTTTTAACTACAGTAGGTTCACCACATGCTTCATATAAATGAACTGCCTCGTACTTAGAGATAGAGAGAGACGAACTTAATGGTCATCAAACTGCCAAGCTTTATTACCATGTGAAACCACTCCATCAACCGTTATTTTCCCTCTTCTTGGTAAAATTTGAGCGTGTGAACCAACTGTAACCTGCCTTTTACTGATTTGAACTGGAGTCCGAGGGAACTGCATTCCATCTACTATCCTTGGGCTTTTAAAATTACACTTTCATCCTGTGAGACTTGTATTTTATACTTGTGTGCAGGTGGGTCTGCCTCTTGTTCAACAATATTTGTGTCTGTTTGACCGCTTGATGAAGGAGCATATGCCAAAACTAGGAGAGCATTTTACCCAAGAAATGATAAATCCTAGCATGTATGCAAGCCAGTGGTTTATAACTGTTTTCTCATACTCTTTTCCATTCCACTTGGCTCTTCGAATTTGGGATGTCTTCCTGTACGAGGTCAGTTAATAATATTGTTATATCGTTTTCCTTGGAAGGATCATTACATGTGGTCTGGATGTTATATGTCTATGTGATATCTTCTTTGCCAGGGTGTTAAAATTGTTTTCAAAGTGGGTCTGGCTCTGTTAAAATATCGCCATGATGACTTGGTGAGTATTTCAAGATCTTTTCTCTACTCTGAAAGAAATAGCCGCACAACTTATCTTATAATTGGTTTTCTTTTTGTTATCAGGTCAAATTGCCCTTTGAAAAACTTATACATGCTTTGCGTAATTTCCCCGAGGATGCAATGGATCCAGATACATTATTACCTATGGCGTACTCCATCAAGGTTTTCTCTCTCTTTGTATGGGTAGCGCGTGTGTGTGTTGCGCAAAATATTGAGTTTTATTTGAACTTTACGTTCAAACATCTCATCACACTAACTAAACTAGTGTTGTTTCCATTTGATGATCTTTGGATTTCAATCTTTCAAGTCACTAAACAGATAGTATTTGTATGGTAATATTTAATAAAAGTTTGCTGTCTTTCAGTAGCAATCCCTCTCTTTAAGCTGCCAAATAATTACTAATATCATCAAGTCTGTTTTAGTGGATATGAAACTACTTTTTCTGTGTATCTTATGTTTTGTACTCTTGATGAGAATACTGAAGGTATGAAATATAACCCCAAGAATGAGTGTTTGGAACATGAAATATAGGGCGATTGGACACCCACTCCTAGCACTGTAATCTGTATAAACTTTCCCGCACATGAACTGGCTTAGTTTTTGAAGCCAAATTTTACTCATTATTCATGAAGAAGGTGTGGATTTTTTATCAGGTGTCCAGGCGATTGGAAGAACTGAAACAGGAGTATAACAAGAAGGATGGAAAGCCAAGTCTGTCTATAGAAATTAAGGGGGATCAAAAGCAGGTGCAATGAAGGTTTTTCTCTTCTTTCGTGGGAGAAAAACCTTTAGTTATTCATACATTTTGATTCTTTTATTCTTTTGTCTTGAACTATCTTATAGTTTGAAAATATGTGCATCAAGTGTGGACTTCTGTCACGGCTTTGATTGTTCATAGCTGCTTGGTGAAGTTGAAATGTCCATGGAACTTTAGGGTGACACAAGTGGTCACCTCTGGTCATCTCCTACTAGGATGGGATTCTCTTTTTAATTGCAGTCTATTAATTATGATAGTGATAAAGATGATGATGACTAGATTTGTGCCTTTTCAGCAATGATTACGTATAATTTCTGTATAATAATCCAATAATTAATTCTGGTGCGTGTCTAATTCCCTGGATATGCCTTCCACCTTGTTAACCCCAGATAATTTGTTTGCTAGACTTCCAACGGTGTTTGGGGGTCCTTTTTTTTTTTTTAAGTGTTTTTTGTTTAAAAAGGTATCAATATTTTTGTATTGTTTTTTAATAATTTTGATTGGTTAATGCCAAAAATTAAAAAAAAATTATTTTAATATATTTTTAAATAAAAAACTATTATAAAAAAAACTTGCTGCTTCACGTTACTTTTGTTGCATAAATTAAATAAAATTTGACATGAGTTCATGATAGCTGAAATCATGATAGAAAAATCCAAGTAAACCAACTAAAATTGCTTGAAAATCGATGTAGAATTAATTGAACTCGATAGTTTTTCAAATCTTTTGATAATTATGGTTAGAAAGCTTTTTAAAATAAATATTGGTTTGGTTTCGGGTTTTATTTTTGAAATCAAAATAAAAAATAATAATGAAAGTTAATCAAATTGAAAAAAAATTCAAAATAAATCAAAGGTCCATTAAATCAAAGTTGGTAAAAAGTAGCTCATCTAAACGGCTCATAAATTAAATCAGACCTCTTTTATTTTTAAAAATATAAAAAGTATGATAGCTTATGTTTCGTGTGTTTTTTTAAAATATTTTTTAATTTTAAATTGTATTAAAATAATTTATTTTAGATTGTTATGTGTCATCTCCTCAAATTGTTCTCGAATATGGAAGGGTTTCAACTTTTAAGATGCTACTGCCAGAGAGTTTTGTCTTCCCTTTTCCCATCGAGTTGAATTGCTATTTATTTAAAAATTATTAATTTAAAATAAAAAAATTTTAATTTGTTTTTTAAAATATAAAAATAAACCGCCCGAAAAGAGTTAAATGTATCTCTCGTCTGCACCTGACCTGCAGATATGCATTGTTGCATTCATGGGAGCCCAGTGACCAAGAATCACTCTATGGGTAAGTTCAATGCATTTGCTGCATTTAGTGCTTAGTACTGCTGAACTTCCCACCTAACATTCAAGAGCATAGGGCTCTGAGCTCCAATGAAGCCACCCTGTCTTCACAGTATATTCATGCAATTCGGCAGAAATGTTGGTATACCCTCCATTTCCATGGTATTTCCAAGCGTAATATGGACCATATGGTGCTGCCAACCATCTTTAAAATATTGGGAAATAAGAGAATTGGCTATTTTAAATTGAACGAAAATTGAATTTGATTTTGATGTGCATAAGTTAATTCAAAGATTAAAAACAAATTATACACATAATGTATATAAGAAACAAAATCATATAAAGATTTTCATATTGATGTAGAAAAGTTGGTTTGAGAATATCATAACTATTTTTGTATCCTTGAAAAAATTATTATTATTGAATGCTCTCTTTTTTTTAATTTCATTCTCTCATTGTGTTAAAAGGAATTTAAACCTAATAATTTATTTTGTTTCGTGTTATATTAGAGGTTTTCATGGTGTTGGAAAAAAAACATTTCGATATACTTGATTTTGCATAGTAGAATTTAGTTTTATCAATTTATAAAAGTTTAATCACTAAAACAAAATGTTAAGCCTTTTTTTTAACTATTCATTAGGCATGGAAAAATATAGTTTAGTCTATGAAATTTTAAAATTTTAAAATTTTGATTCTTATTCTTGAGGATTTGGCATTTCAATCCTGTACTTTATTTATTTTATCTTTCAGTTCTTATTTAGGATAGAGAGATAGTTGCAAGAAAAAAGAGAGAGAAGATATAAAGTGTTCGGTTAATCACATTTTAGACACCAAAAAACTTGATCGTGATGTCAATAAGGTCATTTTTTAAAGAGAAGTTCAATGGCAGTGATTTTTCACCTTAAACATGTTGTAAAAAGTAAATCATGACCTGCAGAAGGTTTTTTTTTTTATTCGGTTAGATTTTAGTTTCTTAGAGTTGTTGTACCATTTTTAATTTTTTTAGGGGTTTCAAATGGATTTGTTGATGTTACTAGGATGTATTTTTAGATGTTGTTATATAAAAACAAGATGAAAATTGAGGTTTTCAAATCCAAAAACTCAAACCCCGGACCTTTACTCTCCAATCATTGAAGGCGGTTAGAAAATTAATTAGAGAATGATGAGTCATTTGCACAGGCCGATAATGTGTCATCTTCTATCAAATAAAAAACACATCGTTCATGATCTTTGAAAAGAGGAGTTCAATGGCGGTGATGTTTCACCTTAAACATGTTGTAAAAAAGTAAATCAATAAATCATGATCTTTGAAGTTTTTTTTTGTTAGATTTTAGTTTTTAAAAGTTTTTGTGGGATTATTAATGTTTTAGGGGTTTCAAATGAGTTTGTTGAGCTTACTAAGATTTTTGTTTTAGGTGTTTTTATATGAAAACAAATTGAAAATTAAGGTTTTCAAATCCAAAAACTTAGACCCCTACTTTTTCGGTCATTAAAGATAGTTAGAAAATCAACTAGAGGATAATGCGTCATCTGCTCAAGCGGGTGATGTGTCATCCTCCATTCACTTTTTTGAGTTTAATCTTACTCGTTTAAATCCTAAAATACCCAATGTCATCTCATTAAAAAATAAAAGAAAATATTTTTTAAAAAATTAAGTTAAATTTTTCTTTGATTATAAAGTATTTTTCATTGATCGGAAATTATTTTTTATGGATTAATTTTTCTAATAACAAATAAATAAAAATAAATTTAATTTTTTTTTTAAAAAATTGCTTTTCAAGAAACAAACTCTCTGTATGATCTCTTCTCATCTAGAAAAAAAAAAAAAAAAACACACAAACACACACACGGATACATGCATGACGCTGAAAAGCCAGTGGATGGATGTATTGGCTTACTGTAGCTTCTATATTTAGAATAAGGAAAGGGGAAGGTCCATTTTGGCCTCGACGAAGGGAGATCACATCAAATTTGAAAGTGGGGTCCACATAGATGCTGTGGGGCCCATGAAACGGAAAGGGCAGAAGAGGAAGAGACAAGAGAGCCAGCCACTACACGACTGTCGGTCTGCGTGTGTAGAGCGACACGCGGTGTCGGCCCCACGAGAAAAGGGCATCTTATCATCATCACCAAGGCAGTCCCTCAGCCACACATTTTTTCTTGAGGCTCTCTCTTCCTAGGGTTTCTATTCCACCTCCACGTGGAAACTTTTGTGCGTTTCTTACCGCTCGAATCGCGAACACCTCGGCCACAAATCCGAAGGGGTTTTTAACTGAAAATAAATTAAAATATTCTTTATTTTTTTTATTATTATATTAAAATTATTAAAAAGTATTTGAAAAAACATTATTCTAATAATTTTCATTGACCTACGAGCTGGAACTTCTTCAAGAAAATAAGTTAAAATTATGTTTATACCCTCCATTCTGGATTGTTCGTGGGTGCTGATTTCAAGGTTCACCAACTCGTTTTCTTGTTTTTTTTTTTTTTTTATTTATTTTATTTGCAAATTTCTTATATTTAGCCACATCCATGTGATCCTGCATAGAAATTATCTGCTCCTTAGCACCACGCTTCCATCTTGATTTATGTACATTATTAAAATCGTTTCAAATAAAATGAATGTATGATTCAAAAATATTTTTTTTCCAAAAAAAAGTACAACAATATTAATGATGAGAACCTTTTCTTGATTAATATTAAGAACTCGTTTGAGATGGTTATTTTAATTATTTTTTAAAATATTTTTTATTTGAAAACATATTAAAATAATATTTTTTTATTTTTATAAAATTATTTTTAATATCAACACATCAAAATAATTTAAAAATACTAAAAAATTATTAATTTAAAACAAATAAAAAAATAAAAAATTGTAATTTTTTTAAAATATTTTTAAAATACAAAAATAAACAGGATCTAAAAAAACTAAAACCTCCCTTAATGCTTGCCTTGGGAAGGGAGTGGACATTTTAATTTCATTTAAAAAAAATTCCTTAGGTTATTTTAATATTAAAAAATAAAAAATATTATTTTAATATATTTTTAATTAAAAAATAATTGGACTAAACGAGCGGGGCTCCTTCTATTCATTGAAAATAAAATATAATTTTAAAAGTTAAGAATCTTCTTGTTCATAGATAAACCTTTGTGCCTTTTCTTGCGTGGCAAGAAAACAAAGATGCATTCCACCACAAACCCACGATCTAAAGAAAGAAAAATCAAGAAACAAAATCGATTCTCTTTTATATATATATATATATATATATATATATATATATAATTTAAACAATATATTTATTTAATCATAAAATAACCTTCTTAAAATTGCATTTGTGCTTTCTAAACTTGTTGCTGATCTTGCAAGCCTCAAAGAGGGTAATCCAGTAATTAAACCAAAAAAAGTAAATAGCGGCAATGAAATCTTCGAGGAAATTCAGGCGAGATTAGCAACAAGTTTTTCGCAGTGGTGAGACCGTAATTATCTGCAAATCCCGTGCTAATTTCAAGACCTCCACTTCCATCCTGCCCCTCATCCTATATAAATATAAGGTCCGTTGCCCTCTCAAAACTCACAAAACAAGAACCCTTCACGTTCTTTAACAATCTTGCAGATTTAAGCCCTTAAAAATCTCTCTCCTCAAAAACAAATCCAGAGTTTGTTGATTTTGTTATTGGTTTTGCCTTTTTTTTCCTATTAAAAACCAATCTTGATTTGTTTCTTGAACAGGTAAATACATATCCTTTTGTTTTCTTTTTATTTATTTTTTCTTATCTTGTTTTGTAATTTGTTGATTTTGTTTTGATTTGTAGATTTTAGTTTGGAGTTTGAGAAAGAGGGAGTTTTTGAAGGAGATTAGTTTTTCAAGATTTCATATAATTTATTGGTAAATGTTCTGATTTTGTTATCTTTATCTATTAACTGCATAGATTCTTGTTAATAGATTGATTGAGATTGTGTAATTATCTTGTGTGTTTTATTTGCAAGGATCGTGAATCTGGTCCATGCTGCTTGGAATTAATTTTGGTTTTGGGCGGATTTTTTTTTTTTTTTTTATAATTGCTGATAAGATTTAGGAATAGAGTTGCAAGTTTTCTTAGAATACATCTATCAAATTTTTATTATGATGTCATTTATAGCTGTTTATCCATTGGTATTTGGGATGCTAATTTATTTTATTTCGTGAATCTGTTTAAACCTCATAATGCAAATGGTCTTCAGGGGTTTCCTTTCCCTTAAGCCATGATTGATCAATACCTTGTGCCATAAACATGGTCTGTTGAATGCATTTGGTTTCTAATCGCCTACGTGTCTGTATTTTGAATATATGAACACAGTTGTTTGCTAATGTCCTCTACTTTGTTTTGCTCCCTTATTTTGATGAATTGCTCTGTTGTCCTCCATGTCTTATTGCTCTGTTTTTTGAAATTAAGACTTATGTATTGCATTTGGAATTCTGCTGTTATGCTAATGCTTACTTATGGTTTCTTCTCATTCAATATGACTGTAGACCTGTTTCCTTTCTTGCTATTTTGCAAGATTGTGTCTCGTGCTAATTATAATCCTGTGTGGTTCTTGCAGACAAGACTGAATGATCCATGGAGTCTAAAGGTGGCAAGAAGTCTAGTAGTAGTAGTAGTAGTAGTAAATCCTTATTGTACGAAGCACCTCTCGGCTACAGCATTGAAGACATCAGACCTGCCGGTGGAATCAAGAAGTTCCGATCTGCTGCTTACTCCAACGTGAGTTTGAAGTTGATCATCTGTTTTCCTTTCGGGATTTTATTATGTTACTGGCTTTCTAATTTTCTGTTACGTTTATTTGTGCAGTGCGTTCGGAAGCCATCCTGAGATTTTCCAAGTGTTGACATAGCCCCCTTTTAGCTTTCATACTGTCTGTTGTCTTTAGTCTTTTTTTCTTTTCTGCTTTCCTCGTTCTCTCGCACTCTTTTCTGCACTTGTCATCTGTTTACTGTGAGGTGAGATGGCACAGCCGGTCTCTGCAATCGGATTTGAAGGTTACGAAAAAAGGCTTGAAATTTGCTTTTTAGAGCCTGGCTTCTTTTCTGACCCTGAAGGAAAGGGCCTCAGGTCTCTGTCCAAGGCTCAATTGGACGAGATTCTCAAACCAGCTGAATGCACTATAGTTGATTCGCTTTCAAATGACGAGGTTGATTCGTATGTTCTGTCGGAATCCAGTCTCTTTGTATACCCTTACAAAGTTATCATCAAAACTTGTGGGACTACTAAACTGCTCCTTTCGATCCCAGTGATCCTTGAGCTCGCTGATGCCCTTTCACTCACTGTATGTTCCGTGAGGTACACTCGTGGGACCTTCATATGTCCCGGGGCTCAGCCATTTCCGCATCGTAACTTCTGTGAGGAGGTAACTGTCCTCGATGGCCATTTCAGTAAATTTGGTTTAGAGAGTGTGGCATATGTGATGGGAAGTCCCAACTCAACTCAGAAATGGCATGTTTACTCTGCTGCTGCTGGTATGAAGAGCCATTCTGGCCCTGTTTACACGCTGGAAATGTGCATGACTGGTTTGGACAGGAAGCGAGCATCTGTTTTCTACAAAACACACGCCAGTTCAGCTACTGTGATGACTGAGGATTCTGGTATAAGGAAGATCCTTCCGCAATCTGAGATCTGCGATTTTGATTTTGACCCCTGTGGTTACTCTATGAATGCCATTGAAGGGAGTGCAATTTCCACAATCCATGTCACCCCAGAAGATGGTTTCAGCTATGCAAGTTTTGAGGCTGTGGGTTATGATTTTCAAGATTTAAATTTGAGGCAGCTGCTTTATAGGGTTTTGGTTTGCTTTGAACCGACCGAGTTCTCCATTGCATTGCATTCTAATGTTGAGTGTGACGAACTTGGAGCGATGTTTTCCCTGGATGTGAAAGGTTACTCTTGTGGAGGGGGGAACTATGAAATGCTCGGGAAGGGTGGATCGATTGTCTACCACAGCTTTGCAGCGACTGGAGGCTGCTCATCTCCCAGGTCAATCCTGAAATGTTGTTGGAGTGAGGATGAGAAGGACGAGGAAGCTGAAGAGAAGTAGTTCTTTTCAGCAGTGTTTTTTTTTGTTTATCTTTGTTTACTTGATGTCATGGGGTTATGATTCTGAGTTTTAGAGGCATTTGTCCATGCCTTGAGTCTTTCATTACAATTTATTTCATGTCTTGCTCAATAACGGGTTCTGGTTGTTGTCAGGCCTCGAAGTGGAAAACAAGTGTTCTATAATTTCAAATGTTTGCTATGTTTGTGTTGGTGCTATTGATTGCCCTTTGGTTATCTTGATTGCATGATGCGTGTGTGGCATGACTGAGATGAACATTTTCGGAGGCTTTTCAGTTTGACCGTGCCGCCTCCTATGAAAATCCTGCCGCACTTTCTAAAGAAACGATCTTTCTCGATCCGCAAAGAAAGAAGGCTTGTGCCGGTTTCCGTCTTTCATTCTGAAATGAGTCTACTGCCTGTTGCCCTTTGGTTATCTTGATTGCATGATGCATGTGACATGATGACTGACATGACCAACAGCATGATGCATGCCTTGTGCCGGTTTCCGTCTTTCATTCTGAAATGAGTCTCCTGCCTGTTGCCCTTTGGTTATCTTGATTGCATGATGCATGCGACATGATGACTGACATGACCAACAGCATGATGCATGCCTTGTGCCGGTTTCCGTCTTTCATTCTGAAATGAGTCTCTTGCCTGTTGCCCTTTGGTTATCTTGATTGCATGATGCATGCATGCGACATGATGACTGACATGACCAACAACATGATGCATGCCTTGTGCCGGTTTCCGTCTTTCATTCTGAAATGAGTCTCCTGCCTGTTGCCCTTTGGTTATCTTGATTGCATGATGCATGCATGCGACATGATGACTGACATGACCAACAACATGATGCATGCCTTGTGCCGGTTCCGTCTTTCATTCTGAAATGAGTCTCCTGCCTGTTGCCCTTTGGTTATCTTGATTGCATGATGCATGTGACATGATGACTGACATGACCAACAGCATGATGCATGCCTTGTGCCGGTTCCGTCTTTCATTCTGAAATGAGTCTCCTGCCTGTTGCCCTTTTTATTTTCAAATAAAAAAGTGTTTTTTATTTAAAAATATATTAATTTTTATTTTTTAAAATTTATTTTAGACAAGCAAATAATTAAAATGATCTCAAAATATTAAAAAATTAATTTAAAACAAAAAAAATCAACTTTTACAAAATAACTGTCACCACAAAAATAAACAGTGTCTTTTGTTGTTAAATATCCTTTGTAGTCGTGATAGCTTATGGTTGTTAAATTGCTTTTTCATTAAAAGGATATTACATTAATATTTTTTATATGTTTTTTTTTATATTTTTAATAAACTAATGTTAAAAATAAAAGAAGATCTAGAAATATAATATGTTAATATGTATTTAAATGAAAAACACGAAACACCACCATGTCAAACACATTTTATAACACCTTTTGACATTGCTGCAACTGAAGTATGGCGGGGTAAAGCATCGTTAAAAGCTGGTTGCTGGGAAAAGTTGCATGCTGATTGGAAGAGAGGAGAATCAAGCAGCCAAGCTTGACTAAACTGGTATAATAATTGAGGAGATAGGCATATGATGCCAGAATAAAAAGAATGGCACCATGCGTTGGACCAGTTGAGGTGGGCGATACAAGTGCCTTTCAAAGATTTGTGGATTAGTCGTTCATACCTAATGATATGACCGGAGAACAATTTCTGCATTTCTGCACAGGACTGGAAAATTCATGAATGGTCTTCGTTTATGCACCTGCGTGGAAGCCACCTCTGACTGCGTGAGATGAGACCATTTACTTTTTCAACTTCGGTATGTTCTTTAATTTTGTTGGCCCTTTCACTTTCTCCGATGGCATTTTCCGGTGGAATAACATATTGAAGTAAGATTGCTTGCTAGGTATGTCATGAGCTACGGCCCACTAACCTATCAATTGAAAAATATATATATTTTTAAGGTCAAGACAACCTGCTAACAAGGGCATGCTATTCAAGAGTACAAGTTCGTGTCGCATGGCATGAAAGAGCAGGGAACCATCAGAAGAAGCATTCAGAGTGACCGAAAGGGAAGAAACGGATGTCATCATCATATTCCGAGGACAGTTTTTTTAGGGTAATCTTGGTCAAAACTTGAATGCGGTAGCAGATTTGCCCTATTGGCATGTAAGAATCTCATGTCAAGTCTAGCCAAAAATTAGTTCGATGGCTTGGGCATCTGTGCACAGTGAAAATCATATGCTTCACTGCATCCTGTGGTTCAGATGTGGTTTTACAGCCTGGAGGCCTTGATGTCACCATTCAAGAACTCACATACACACCGTTGGGGATTAATTGTGTAATTAGCGCAGGAAAAAAAAAATAGCAAGGTAACATAGGATACAAAAATTTTGATAAAATAACACAGTTTTGATGATATTTTGATTAATATACATGACATTTCAATAATATTGTATTTCAGAATCATAATATTTATCAAAATATCGTTGTTATAAACTACAATATTAATTATAATTTTATGTTTTTTAATCTAGATTCAAAATTTAATTAATATTATGTTCTAAAAGCATGACAATGTTAAAATATATTATTTTACTACTAGATCTTTTTCAAACTGTGCGATTCCATTAAAATCTTACATTTACTGTGCTAATTTTATAAAAAAAATATCCCATCGATGGACGAATTTTATCCATGGAAGATATGTATGAGTTTCTAAATACACAACCTGGTGGGGGTGCACATCAACCATATAAACTGCAGATAAAGACAGATACATTAACTTCTAATCTATTCAAACACCAGACAAAGACACGAGAGCAGCATCTGCCATGAAAAGCCTGGCATATCAACTGACAATACATTGAGTAAACACCACTACACAGACATGACTAGACCGCACAGAGTGTGCTGAAACATGCTGGAAGTTCTCCTTAATTAGGTTTCTCTTTCGTGGTTTTAGCTAATTACTTCTTGGTACTGGGTTGTGATTATCAGTGGTGGCCTTTTGTTTTTCATTTTTGTGTTGGGAGAGCCTATAATTGATGTCATAGTAGTTCTATATGATCCATATGTTATTATAGATGGGACTTCAGGTTAAACAGTACTATGAACACTAAAGAGTGGAATTGGCCAGCAGAAATGAAATTTCAACCTTTAGAGAACAAAATGCCACGCTCGTACTCTACATCTCATTATTAAGCGCTACGTCATTTTATCATCATCCATGGATAAGGCCAAACTTCTAGTTTCCTGAGCTATAACATCTATTGTTTTTTGATGTGGCATTTCTGGTGGGAAAATTGCCAAAACCTGATGTGGTTCAATGGAGTCCTCCCTCATGTTCACAAAAAAAAAAAAAAAAAAGCAGCCCTCCCTCCATTATTGCAGTTTGGGCCACTAGAACTCGTTACTGAAAGGAATTGCAAGCAGAAAGCATCATAGAATTAGCATAACAAATGGTCGCTTCAGCAAAATTATGCAATTTGACAATTCAGTTAATCACCTGAAAAATTGTACATTTTTGTAGATAGTTATGATAACTCAAGAATACAGTTGCTGATCTCTAATTAACTTACCAGGTGCAAAAATTTTAAGCGCTTAGAATGCCGCCCCCCTAATTTCTTGCATTGCAAAAAAAATCAACGCGTTACGAGATGCTTCAGATTCTGATCATATTTGTATGGCCTCTGCAGCACTCAGTAAGGTCGAAACTTCCTAGCAGCTCTCAATTGCTGAATCCGCTTTCTATCCTCCTCAAATTTGCTTCGGAGAGCCATAATTTCTGCAAGGAAATTTTACTATCAACTTGCTTCACAAGAATTGATAAAGCAATAAAGATGCCTGATTGATCTGAAAATCAACCTCGATACTTTATAACAGAAAGACTCAACTCATCCCAAATAGCAACAGGAAGCAACAGCATGTGCCGTGGCTTCTTAGATGAAGAGAAAAATATCATCTTATATGTTTCAAACAAGTGCATGCAGATCATTAAATGGTCCGTATATATCAGGCACCTCAATAGTTACTTTAACTAGGGATAGCATATTGCACAAACAAAAATTACACTAATTTGCTATTTGTAAGATTCATCGTACCACTCCTTTGAGCTTCTCTTTTCTGAAACCGATAGAATTCTAGCCCAACTTCCTTGGGCTTTTTCTTGGTCATCTGATTCTCCACAGCAGCCGGAGCAACAGAGCCCACAGTAATTCCACTTTCAGAATCTGTTGTCTTTTTCCTTCCTTTGTGATGTTTAACAACTGTCCATCCCCCTTCTGCAGCCTGGTCTTCTCTTTCTTTTCTTTCCTGTACATGACACATCAAGACAAATGAGAAAAAGAAGGACCACAATGACACGGAAGAAAGCCTAAATCTACCACAAAAAAAGAGCACACTGACCACATAATCTGCAAATGGAAAGCATACATTTTAATTTCCAAGTAAAGTGAACAAAAAAACGAGTGTCTGTGAGAGAGAGAGAATGACATTCTTTTTATTAAATGCTGAAATATGCAGCACTATAACAAAACATCCACTTTAGAGAAATTCTTCCAAAGATGTTTGAAAGGATGGACAGCTATATCCCACATCTACATTTGTCAAAAGGAAACCGTGACGAGCATGCTTTCCTGCAGGAATGTTTTTGTACAAACTCAAAGCGAGGTATTCAAAATTGGGCCAGACAATGCACGCACAGGTCTGTGATCACTCTTAAAGAAACAATAGAAGTACTAAGAAACAAAAAGGAAAAGGATTCCACTACATCAAGAGTCAATCTCAGAGGTGCAAGCGAGACAATACCTGTTCAAGTTTTTCCTCATGGGAAATTATGAACTCGTCTAACCTTTGTTGCAGCACCTTCAAACCTGGTCTCCTTTGATGGTAATCTGTAAGCCACTCTGTAATGCAAGTTTAAAGTCAGGAAACTAAACAATGAAGAAACATTTACATTGATAAAACCAATACCATAAATTAAACTGATATTGCCATGGTTAAACCTGTCAGAGAATTAAATTAAGCAAAATTTAGCTAATACCCTTACCCCATTCATGACATGCAAATCCATTATGTCATGACATAAAATAGAAATCGATACTTCTATGCTACTCAGCCAACACAAAATAAAAAGGATGTGTTCAGGTTTACTACCACGCACTAATTACACTTATCTCTATTTGATGGTGAACAAAACAAAACAAAACTTCATGGAGAATATTCGACCATTTATTTTTATATGATTACCAAATATTTTTACTATTTAATTGGATTTTATGAGATTGAAGAGCTAAAACATATCACACGATATGATTCATACATACTTTTCATTCCTTTTGAGCAGTCCTCATCCACAGAAGAAATACAATATTCTTCACCATGATCGGTCTCTCCCCTCTTTTCCAGTATATTCTCCTCCTCCTTTGATGTGTCATGCTCCTTTTTCTTTTTCTTAGATTTCTTGGATTTACCTAAAAAGAATGAGAGGAACACATGAGACAACACTAAAAGAACACAATATAATGTTTTCAAGAGAAATTCTGCGTAACCAAAGGAATTGTTTATTTACAGGTTCTGTCATCTGTCCTAACTTCCAAGAACATCATCACTTTTCCCTTTGGAAATTTAATATCTCCTTTTAGCTTAATAAAGTTTTAAGGTAGAAAACAATATTATGACTAACAAAGAGAATAGTATGAAAACTAAACAGATGTTCTTTATTTTATTGCTTGATGTAGATTACAACAATCTCAAGTTCAAGAAAAAGAAACAAGCCAGAAGGGGAAAAAAATAGAAAACAAAAGGTGGCAGCACTTTGGTGTGCATGCTCAAAGAGAGTTTTAGACAGAAAGGACATCGTGAACAAAATCACAGAGCTCCCATTTTGCCAAATATGGTATTTAATCAATTGAGAGACTGCACCAGCGAACCCAGGTATGCACTGACGCAATATGTCTAAGCAAAATGGATCAGCAAAATAACACAATATCTTAGTTCCATTCTGCCAAGATATAGTATTTCAAAACATATTTCACCTAGCTAAAATCCTATTGCCTTACATTTTTGTTCATTAAAACCATCTTCGGACTCAGAACCAAGCTGATCACATTTGCCAACCAGAGCATTATTTTGCTCCTCACTTCTCTGTTTCTTTTTCCTTAGTTTGTTCCTCTTCTTTTCTCCTTCTGCTTTAGTCCGGTCATCTTCTGAAACAAGAAAAACTAATTATTGGGCCAAGATTATTAGAAATCTAGTAAGCCAACAGTTTGCAATATCTAAAACAAACCTCTACTGATCTGAATAGCATCACCACCATCAAAGATATTTCCCTTCTCCCCTTTCCTCTTCTTCTTCTCTGCTGGCTTGTTCACTTTATTCCTTTCATCCTCTCTCTTTATCATTGCATCTGGAAAAAAGAATGGTGAAGCAAAAATACCAGCAATAATTTCAGTATTTACATTTTCAAAATAGCAGCAATTTTTGGCATAAGTTGTACATGATTTTCAGGTAAATAACCATGGAAGAAACCAAGAAATCTTCATTAATTGCATCCCCCTTATTCCGAACTAAATCAATGAGTAAAATTTCACCCAATTTATCTCAGTGAAGTGAAATGATTCAGTCCCTGTCTAAGAGTGCTATGGTGCCCAGTGCCCACTGGCGCAACAACCCTAAACAGTCCCTTAAGTATAGTGATTCTGAAATTCATTTATATGTCAAATGCTACTCATTGTCAAGTTTATTTCATTTTGTAAAACCAGCATCTTACAAAAAGAAGCTGTGATGTTATTCTTGGCTCTAACAGAGCTCTTTTTTGTCCCTTAACCAAACCATCTCATGTCTGCTACTTTTCCTTCAAGAAAAACCAGCTATTCTTTGTAAGTAATATAACTGAAATATCAAAAAAAAATTAATGGTAACCAGATTATGATGAATAACAATACATCTAGGGCAGTTTTACCCATTTAGCATAGTAGTTCTCCTTCACTCAAAGGATATATATCCCAGTGTATAGTAGTGAATGGAAGAAAGGTCAAGCAGAATATCTATTGTTTGATAAACCATGCTGACAAATTAGCCGAGCACATGTACTGAAAAACACTAAAAATTCCATTCATTTATGTCTACCACCACCACAATTTTTACCACTATAGGAGAATCACCTCATTCACCACAATTAGAATTTTTTTTAAAAAATGCACTGATTTCTTGACTATTAAATATTTGTTTGTGAAATTTTCAATCTGTTGTATTTATATATAAAAAAAAGACGCAAGCTTGCAGCAACTAGTTCAAGCTTGGGTAATCTTTATCAATTAAAGCTCCAGCTTCCATCTTTAACGAAAAGTTCAATAAGGACAATAATGCCAAAGAATACAAATCTTACAGGTTTGTTTAAAAGCACTTGAACTACCCATTTTTGTGTTAGCTACTACGCCAGAACTTCACAGTTTATCATTCAACAGCAAAATCCCTTGTGAGAAAACAATTGCATTACCTAATTCTCACCACCCTAAACTCATTCTCTTTAAAATTTTATACCTAAAATTTGAGAGAACAAACTAGCTTTCTCAAAACTGGTTGTTCACAATAAAAATTCATGCTTTCCTCTATGCATCAATAACAAGCACCAAGCAGATTGAACAGAAAAGGTTCTTCGAATAAAACCCACAAGTTAGAATCGCACAAAAGGCAAAAACTTGAAAGATAGTAAGCTATTGAGAGCAAGAAACTTTGAATGAGGAGATACCCTTTTCACTGAATTTGCTATTAGTAGCCTTCTTGCTCCTTTTCTGCTGTTTCTTGTCTACCTTTTCTTTCAAGTTCCCCATCTCGCTTGCAAAGTCTTGGGTTATTTTTCCCCTTCCTCTTAAGAGTCGCTGCTCGCCAGAAAATAGCAGTAGGAGAGAGGCACAAGCCAAAACCAGGGCGCCACTTATGATGCCCCACTCCTTAGTTCTGTAAAACAGGCCCCCAGGTTTCAATCCATAATTAATTTAGTCCCCCTCTCAAGTTACTTTTACCACTGCCCATTCATTTCTAAATTCTAATTATATATAAGCTAAATAATAATAGTAGTAGTAGTAGTATAATTTTATTAATTTTATTTTTTTTATTTAATTCCATTGGTTTCAATCTCAAAGTTCTTTTTGCATATGTTATATTAGCATTATTTTCAATGCTAAAATCCAATTGTAATTAAAAAAATAAAATAAAATTATATACATCTATAATTGTTACACAAATACATAGTTTTATACATTATCACTTGCAATGAAGGCCAAATTATTATAAGGCTTAAAGCTGAACCAGCGTAACTAATATAAAAAAAAACATAAATTCCAAATATAATAATAATAATAATAATAATAATAATAATAATAATAATAATAATAATAGATGGTACCATTGAGAAATATATTTGATATTTTTCGGTGATAAAATGTGGCCAAAGTCCCTAAAACAAAAAATCAAGAATTTTCCCCAAAATAAGCTTAAGCTTCGAATATTTATGGTCTAATTGAAACAAGTTACAAAATTGATGTTGTGGAAATAATAAAGACTGCTTGTCTTTTTAATAATTATTATATTATTATAGTTATAGTATAAATCAATTCCTTTTTTCCTATGGTATTTATTTTTTCAATCATTTTATACTTTAGCATTTAGTTTATTAGGGATTAGACTTTATAATTTATTATAGTTTATTTTATACATAGTTAGCTCGATCTCATAACTCATATCACTGACGTTTGACAAGTTAATTTAAGTTGATTTAGATTATTTTTTTGTTTTATTTTTATGAGGTTATCTTAATCTTATAACTCAGATCACGGTTTTTGCCGATTAACTCGGTTCAAATTATTTTGTTATTTTTTATATTTTTCTTCAATTTTATCTTTTAATATTTTGTAGATTTGGAATTAGACTTCATAATTTTTTCTTCCATTTTGCTTTCTATAAAGTTATTTCTGTCTCATTATCAGGTCACGAGTTTGGCGGGTTCACTTGGGCTGACTCATGTTATTTTTTTATTATTTTTAATTTTATCATTCAATATTGTGATTGTTTATCCTGAGTTGCAGGTTAATTCGAGTTTTTTTTGTCCTTTTTGTAGTTTAATCTTTTTCTCAATTTCATCCTTTAACATTTGGTTGATTTAGAATTAGGCTTCATATTTATTTTTTGTTTTTGCTTTCTATAAGTTTATTTCAGTCTCATTACCTGAGTCACGAGTTTGGCTACTTAACCCGGGTTGACTTGAGTTTTTTTTTTATCTTTTTTTAATTGATATTTTTTCAATTTCATCATTCAACATTGTATTGATTGAGAATTGATCTTTATAATTTTTTTTACTTATTTTTTATGGAGTTATCCTAGTCACATGATTTGGGTTACAGCTTTGACAGGTTAACCCGAGTTAACTCAGGTTGTTTTTCTGTCTCTTTTTTTTTAATTAAATTTGTTTTCAATTTCATCCTTCGCACATTAGTTTAATTGGGAATTCGGTTTCATATTTTATTTTGATTTGCTTTCTTTAGAGTTATCCTGGTCTCATGATTTGAGTCATGAATTTGGCAGGTTAATCCAAGTTGACCCGGATCAATTCAATATGTCGTTGTCTCAATATGTTTAAAAAAACATGTCGTCTTGAGTTTTTCTAGCCAAACTACACTTTTAATAGTTTTCCGTGTTGTCTTTGAACTAAGTCATGTCATCATGTTAATCGGGTCACATCGAGTCAACTCCCATATGGTTTAAATTTTTTTACTAGAAAACACGTTTGTAACACCTATACATTTTTTTATGTTAAAAATAATAATTTAACCCACAGCCTATGACTGACAATGATCTAGTTACACTATAAATTAAACACAAGAAGAGGTTTTGCTATTTGCTTTCTTTGGAGTTATCCTGGTCTCATGATTTGAGTCATGAATTTGACAAGTTAATCCAAGTTGACCCGGATCAATTTAATATGTTGTTGTCTCAATATGTTTAAAAAACATGTTGTCTTGAGTTTTTCTAGCCAAACTACACTTTTAATAGTTTTCCGGGTTGTCTTTGAACCGGGTCATGTCATCAAGTTAACCAGGTCACATCGAGTGAACTTCCATATGGTTTAAAAGTTTTTTACTAGAAAACATGTTTGTAACACCTAGAAATTTTTTAATTTTAAAAATAATAATTTAACCCATAGCCTAGAACTGACAATGATCTAATTACACTATAAACTAAACACAAGAAGAGGTTCTGCTAGAAAGGGGAGATTTAAGGTTTTTGGGTGAGCTTTAGAGAGTAAAATAAGGATTAGGGTTTTGGAAAAAAAAAATAAAAGAGGGGAAAAAGGGGCATTGAAGGGGGCTTTATTTTTTAAGCTTCCAACACTTGAGAAATCATTCATTTAAGGTAAGAAATACCTTCAAATAGATTAATTACATTGAATTTACGTTTTTGTTAATGAATTGTGAATGTTATGCTTTTGTGAGGATGGAATTGTATTGATTATGTAATGGATGAATTTTTTGAGATTGATTAATGATTATTAGCATGAATTAAGAATGAGTAATGACTTATTGTAAAAAGTAAATAGATTGAAAAGATAAATGCTCCATTTATTGGCTTAGTTTTAGCAATAAAGAAAAAAAATTAGGTGACTGGAAATGCAATTAATTAAGATTGATGAAGATTTTGGGTTAGGTGAATATTGATGGATAGGAAAAGAAATAATTTTTTAAAAAAAATAGATTAGTTGTGAAGAAACAAAAGGAAAAATTATATTGGTTATAGGAAAGGAAACCAATTAACTTCCTAAAGAAAAAAATGGAAATGAATAAAATAAAAGAAATGGGCATTCCTGGGATTGATGCCCTATTTAATGAGTAATTTGAGAAATTAACTTCCTGGTTAATAACATTTATGCCCTAGTTAGTGGGCGAATAAGGAAATTTACTTCCTTAAAAAATTAATATCATGATAAATAGAAAATTAGAAATCATAATTTAGATATTAGTGATAAAGGTGTGGGTTAGTTACTAGTCTCTAGTAATTAAAACATTAAAATAGAAAAACAATTTATAAAATCTAGAAAACAGGGCATTCATCATTTAACTTTCATTAATCTATCCAAATAAAAAAGTTCTCATTAAATTTATATATCTGCTTCATACTTCTTAATCAAGATATTAATAAACCTTCATTTTGTGCTCAATATATCAACATATAGTTATGAGCTTTACTTTGAACAAAACACAATTTTATTCTAATATTTTTCTAAGGTTAACTTCCTTGGGTTGATATTATTATCTTTTTTTTCTTTTTTCTTTTTATATATATACATATAACTTAAAACACAATGCATCTTTAACCCATGTAACGAGCTTTAGGCTAATGACTTCCAGACCTGTTGGTCATAGGATATTGGGTGTTGAGATACCCTTTCGAGCTTAGTAACTCGGGTTGTAGATATTGAAACGTAAATAGTGCAATGCTTGATTCCTTTAAGCTTTTCTCCTCAACCTATGTAACAAGCTTTAGGCCAATAGCTACCAGGTCAGTTGACTTTAGGGTATTAGATGTTAAAACACCCATTCAGACTTAATTGCTTAGGTTAGGGAGGCTACGAAATCAAACTTATCTACCTTTTTATTTATTTATTTTATTATATTCATTTTTTTTTGTTGCAAATTATATATTATCTCTTTCCCTTAGTTGTTACCTTTAACAAAAAAAAACATAATTAAGGTAATGATCCAATGTGCAACCCACAAACATATGTTAAAATGTGTGTGTGAAAATGATGGTTTATAAATACTTGTTAAATAAGTATATGAGCAGAATCAAGTGATAACAATGCGAGAGTTTGTAAACCTGAACATTTTATAAGAAGTGTATGATAGACCTTGTTATGAATGTTTACTAAGATGCGTCTCAAGAGTCAATACTCTTTGCCATCTTAACAATAACAACAAAAAGTTTCGTCAAATGGTTTTAATAACAACAAAAAGTTTTTTTTTAACTTATGACTACTACCCTCTCCCCCCCCCCCCAACCAAAATGAGACATTGTCCTCAATGTTTAAGGTAGAAAGGTAGAGTATAGAAGACATCACCTGAAGTAGCGACTACTGACAAACCTGAAGCACACTTAAACAAAAATAAGAAATAACAAAACAGAAAAAAAAATATTATGCTATTAATAAAACCAAAAGACATAAGTTTTTACAAACTAAGGCTCAAAACTAATTTAAGCTTTTTACGGCTTTCCCTGTTTGACTAGTCTATTCGACTCATGGAGGAATTAATTATAGGGATGAAAGCTTGCAATTGATTAATCAGTTGTTCAGCAGTAACAACAAATATTATGATTTGTTGTGCCGAAGATGTAAGAAAATTTTGTTCCACAACATGATCAAGAAAATACAACAAATGATCATAAAAACCATTAACATTTAGCAAATCTATAAGTTTATGGTGAATGTTCAGTTGGGCCCAAGAGGAAATATGAAATATCTCTTCTAATGTGCCCAAACCACCTGGTAAGGTAATGAAGGCGTCAGCATGATCAAACATTGTATCCATTCGTTTAGACATTGTGGAGACCAGCATTTCCTCTCCAACTGTTTTTCTAATGATATTTACTTTGGCTAAAGCTTTTAGAATGATACCCAAAACTTGACTGCCTCCTAAAAATACAGCTGTTGACACCCCCCCCATTAACCCAAGGTTGCCTCCTCAATACACTAAATTAATCTTTCTCTCAGCTAGTACCCGACCAAGATAATTTGTTGATTCTAAAAACTCATTTTCTTTCCCAGGACTGGATTCACCAAAAACACAAATATTTTTTATTTAATAACCAGAGGAACCTGCCATTTCTATACACTTCTGTATCTGTTAAATGTATGGGTTGAATAGAAATAAAGGGATGGAAGAGAATTTTATAGATGAGAAATTAAAAATGCAATCATACCACCTCTATGTAAGCCAACTGGAGTCACTCTTTTTTGTTTTTTTAGAACATGTGTATGTAAAGTAGTTATGATTGTGGCTCATATCTTCCCTTGATTTTACGTTCAAGAACGACTTAAATACCTTTTATGGGTCGTGGATAAGCTTCCCATCCAGTTTTTTTTAAAACTGACAAACATGGTCTTTTTTAGTCAGATTTCCAAGACTATATCGATCATGTTCTTTATGAAATAGGGCCATAAATCATGAATTGCACGATGCACATCTCTACTAGAATGCGTCTCAAGAGTTAATAGAAGATTATCTAAAGACTCCTTACTCAGGCTATCCTTAATGAATTGTATTTTATCTTCACGATTTATAGATACCATTCCTAAAGAACGATATTGTGTATTACAAGTCCATCTAGCACATCTGTGATAGATTTTTAGTCGTTTTGCATGACGTTTCTTCGCAAAAGTGCTTTTACCTGTTCTAGGCATGTATGAAATAAAAGAATTGGAAGACTCACCTACTAAGCGGACCTTTGCTTCAATCATCTAGCGAATATCTTTAAAAATTCCATGATTCATTAACAACCTTAATCTTTCACACCTAGTACGATAAAGTTTTGTAATCGCATTTTAAGGCAAAACAGGAAAATACTGTTTCAATTTTTCAAGAGTGATGTCCATTTTTCAAATGAGAAGTGGAGAAGAGATACAGAGAAAAGAGAAGGAGCAAGGAATTAAACAAATATATACACAGATATCAGTTATCATGGGAAACTGAAAGAACCGATTTAAGAGTTACAGAGTACCGTTATCCGCTGTTTGACCAGGGTTGGAGAAAGACTAACAAAACAAGAGTCATACCAAAAAGAAGCACACAAATAATGTGAGAAAAAAAATCAATCTTTATGTACAGGATCATTCAAACCAATAGACTCATCTTCACTAGAAAAGTTATCAAAGTAAGCTTTCAAACAATGTTCATTTACCTTAAAGACATTGCCATTCTTTGGATTCTCAATATCAAAGGCCCCATAAGGATATACATGTTTCATAATAAATGGACCACTCCATCTTGATCTTAGCTTTCCAGGAAATAAGTGGAGTCGAAACTTATAAAGCAAAACTTTTTGACCAATATCAAATGTTTTTCTCAAGATTCTCTTGTCATGAAACTCATTGATTCTTGCTTTATGAATTTTTGAATTCTCATATGTATCATTTCTTATTTCCTCAAGCTCATTTATTTGTAATTTATACAGCTGGCTAGCATCATCAAGTTTTGAATTGAAAGCTTTGATAGCCCAATAAGCTTTATGTTCAAGTTCCACAGGCAAGTGACAAGATTTTCCATAAACCAACCTATAAGGTGACATACCTAATGATGTTTTAAAAGCAGTTCGATAAACCCAAAGTGCATTATTAAGTCTTAAAGACCAGTCCTTTCGATTAGGGTTCACTGTTTTTTCCAAGATTTGTTTGATCTCCCTATTAGCAAGTTTTACTTGTCCACTTGTCTGAGGGTGATAAGGGGTGACAAATTTGTGTGTGATTCCATATTTCTTCATTAAAGACTCAAATGGCTTATTGCAGAAATGTGTTCCATCATCATTTATCATGGCTCGAGGGATTCCAAACCGACTCAAAATATTCTCTTTCAAAAACTTGATCACTATTTTGTGATTATTGTTTCAACTTGGAATTGCCTTTATCCATTTTGAAACGTAATATACTGCTACTAATATGTACACAAAACCAAATGATGGAGGAAATGGACCCATGAAATCTATACCCCAATAGTCAAAGATTTTAATAACAAGAATAAGATTTAAAGGCATCATATGATGTTTTGAAATAGATTCTAACTTTTGAGAACTTTCACAAGTTTTGTAGAATGCATGCGTGTCCTTGAACATGGTGGGCCAATAAAATCCACATTGTAAGATTTTTGCAGTCGTTTTTTTAATGAGAAATGACCCCTACATACCTTAGAATGACAAACGTTAATGACACTACTTACCTCATTGTCGGAAATGCATTTTTGAAATATTTGATTAGGATAATATTTGAATAAGTAAGGGTCATCCCTATAAAATTTCTTCACGTCGCTCAAACACTTTCTTTTATCTTGGGTATCCAAATGAGCTGGCAAAAATCCTGAAGCAAGAAAATTAATATGATTAGCAAACCAAGGCATTGAATTAAGAGAAAGTAAAGATTCAACAAGAAAGTAATCATCGATTGATGTGATGTTAGATGTCGAATCTATTATCAATCTTGACAAATGATCCGCGACAATATTTTCA
Organism: Populus nigra; assembly: GCF_951802175.1. Lineage (NCBI taxonomy): Eukaryota > Viridiplantae > Streptophyta > Magnoliopsida > Malpighiales > Salicaceae > Populus > Populus nigra. The sequence continues at coordinate 13,465,546 of NC_084858.1, read as the reverse complement.
GTGCCTTTCTTGTCTTTGATTTCTTCCTGAGAATAAATCATTTGTAAATCTTCAGATTCATTGAACTTAGTTTTACTCAAAGTAGATTCAAATTGATCATAAACTAATTCTTCAATAAGATCTACCTTTTTTGTTATCGTTATCATCTCCAGGTTGCTTGCAAATGTTGAAAATATTCATCTCCAATATCATATTTTCAAAAGATAACTTCATCAATTCATTCATACTATTAATCAAAGCGTTAGAAGTTGCAAGAAATGGACGTCCTAAAATAACATGAATTGAATTACATGCTTCAATAAGTTGTGTATCTAAGACAACAAAATCCACAAGATAAATGAATTTATCAACTTGTACTAACATATCTTTAACTATTCCTCTAGGCACCTTTACAGATCTATGAGCAAGTAAAAGTGTTACAGAATTTAGTTTTAACTCACCTAGATTGAGACTTTGAAAAACCAAATATGGAAGTAAATTCACACTAGCTTCAAGATCAAGTAAAGCTCTTTCAATTTTATGTTCTTTAATAAATCTTGAAATTCTAGGACAACTAAGGTCTTTACATTTCAAAGCATTATTGTTTTGAAGAATGACACTTGCTTTTTCGGCTAAATATGCTTTCTTTTTCACATTCACTTTTCTCTTCATAGTGCACAAGTCGTTAAAAAATTTAGCATAAGAAGGTACTTGTTTAATAGTATCCAATAAAGGTATATTGATCCTTACCTATTTGAAAGTTTCAAAGATTTCAGAATTGTGATTGACTTTCCTTTATTTGATCATAACATGAGGAAATGGAAGTTTTGGCGGGGAATTCGTCTTTCCTTTGCAATGTTCAGATTCAACATTTTCCTTGCCCTCGGAGATTAACTCATCTTTTTTCTCATAAGATTAACTACTTGGGGGAGGCGGTGCATTTTGACAAAGGCTACCCAATTTTGTGCTTGTGGCCTTTCCCCCTTTCTTCTCTCTCATTTATTTGATTTCCGTGCTTGCCTCTTCAAAATCTTAAAGAAGCCCTTCAATTTTTAATCTCTTTGAATTTGATTCCTTTTCTTTTGATTACTTTTTGTTTTATTTGTAATAATTTATATAAAAAAAATTCCTTTTCAATTTCAGTTGCCTTTAGTTTTTTAGTCTTTCAAATATAGTCCATATTCTTTTGATTGCTATTTATTTTATTTAAGATAATTTTTAAAATTGGATTTTTTTACAATTTCATTCTTTTTAGTTTATTTTTCCTTTCAAATTTGATTCTCATTTTTTTAATTGCTGTTTTTCTCACTTTGATCAAATTATTTTTTATCCTTCAACATTAAATTGGTTTGGAACCGAGTTTATTGGTTGAGTCCGGGTCTAAAATTTCATGAGTTGAGAGTTTTAGAGATTAACAAATGTTTAGGAGGTTTGACTGAGTTGTCTCGATTTTTTTAAATTGATTTTTTTATTTTATTCTTCAACATTAGATTTGTTTTAATTTTTTTCTCTAGTTTAGCCATTTAATATTGAGTTATTTTATAGTCGAGCTTTATAGTTTTATTCAATTTATTTTGTTAACAACCTTTTTTCTACCTTTTACTGACACAAATAATCATTTAATTGAATAAAATATTTATTTTAGGAAATAAAGTTATTAAACATAACTAAGTACATGACTCATGTTATAAAATTAAATATCTTAATCTTAGTTATTTATTGATAAAATATCGATTTAATTAATTCAATGTGTGTATAAGCGTTTCAATTTAAGATTAAGAGTTTTTTTTTTTATATCTAAAAATATGTTGGAAAAACATGTATATCCATTCTTTTTTTACTAGAAAAAAAATTATTTGAGTCGTGATGAAGCACAAGTCAAATAGCTATGGATTTTGATTTTATAATGATCACATCTTGTTGGAGATAATGTGGTAGTTAAAATAAAATTAGATAATATTGTAAGTAAATTAATATTTGTAAAATATTTTATAAAATTTTATAAGTTAAAAATATTTTTAAAAATATATTTAAATTTAAAGATTAATTATAAAATATTTTATAAAAATAAGCATGAAGATATCTATAAAATATTTTACCATAGATATTTTACGCAAAACAATCCATCCTAAGTGTAAATTTACACAACATGGAAAGAAAGCGTTAAAGCGTGTTTTACGAAATTTCAAAATTGAAGTCCTTACTGGTAAACTCTCTCTTTCCTGTGAGCCTGCAATTGCAACTCCCTCAAAATTTCCAAGAAAGAAGACTCTCTCCCTCAAAATTCTCAGTAAAGAAGAGTAGAAAGAAAGGAAAGGAAGAGGAAGAGGATGTACGAGGCTCAACGTTTTGTAGATTTGCAGCAGAATTCCAGCAATTTTGGAGACCCAAAATCATGGCTTTCGGAAGACAGCAACAGCAATGCTTCCCCGACTCACCACCCAAATCACTCTCAACTCGCTTCTTCTGCAGGTGGGAATGTCGATCGTGTCCTCTTCAACGATCTTGTCGAAATGGTTCCCCTCGTCCAGTCCCTCATTGTAATAATCTCTCTAACTCATTTTCTTGTTCATTTCATCCTCAAGTTTAAACAACTTCTATTAATTCGGTAAAATTTTTGTACAGGATCGAAAAGTGAGCACTTCATTTACACGGAGAGGTTCGGTGATTTACACCAAGACTCCTTCTAGAGAATCCTTATCCAAAAAGGTAACAATTTTTCTTGCTTTTCTTGTATAAGTTGAAATTATTAGTGTTTTATAGTAATGGGTTTTATTTGTTCATTTATTTTGTTGCTTCTCCTTAATGTATTTCTTTATACGATGATGATAGTTCTGTTAAGTGCTAGTTAAAAAAAGAAATCTGAGTTATTTATTTATTTTTTTGGTGTTGAAGATGATTGATCCTAGAGGCAGAAATACTTGCCAATCTATTCCAACAAAAAAGAAAATGGACCATGGTGATAAGGATCAAGGTAAAACTGCTAATGATAATCAAGATGCCGATAGCTTCGCAATCCTTTCTTCCTCCAGGGCTGTGCCGACAGGGAAGGATGCGGAAGAGTTAATCGCTTTAAGGGAGCAGGTGGAAGATCTGCAAAGGAAATTGTTGGAGAAAGATGAGCTTTTGAAATCAGCAGAAGTTTCAAAGAATCAGATGAATGCTGTTCATGCCGAATTCGATGAAGCCAAACTCCAAGTTGCAGAAAAGGACTCATTAATTAAGTCCACCCAATTACAACTCTCCAATGCAAAGGTACTTACTTACATTGCTTGCATTATTTATTAGCATGCACAGTGAGCTTTTTTTAATTCATTTGTTTCACAATTAGGTGCTATAGCGATTGACAATCAAAATTATGGTCTTGCTGGTGTCTTATGATGCGTTTACTTTTTAACTCCAGTGACCTTAGCAAATTTCTAATCTTTCAAAGGTTGCTCAGGAGATTTTCCTTGCAAGTTTTTGACATTTTATGCACTCCAAGTTATATGCTAGCTTTGTGATCCATTTTGGTTCTAGACAGAACTAAATGGAAGACTACCTTTTGATGTATGAAACATCGAACTTCAGGATTTTAAATTGCCTTCAAATAATGAACGTTTGAATTTATTGTTAAGTGTGTGTGTGTGTGTGTGTGTATAACTTGAGAAATATGATTTGTGTTTCATGTGATACAATGGTTAACCAATATCAAATCCTAGAAATGATCTATGTTTTGCAATTTAACTGAGTTGTATATACAACCCTATAAATGAGATTGGAGCAAAGCTACATGCCTATATGAAATTCACTGTAAACTCGCTCTCTTGTTTGATGTTATGCCATCTTGTTAGTAAGAGCAGTTGTTTTCCACAGATTAAGCTCGCAGACAAGCAAGCTGCACTTGAAAAATTACAATGGGAGGCGATGACGTCCAATCAGAAAGTGGAAACACTCCAGCAAGAACTAGACTCCATACAAGGAGGCATTTCATCGTTTATGTTGGTATTTGAAAACTTGACAAAGAATAATTCCATTCCATATGCTGAAGATTACGATATCAAACCTTGCTATTTGGACCAGCTTCCTGATATTGTAAGCTCACAATCTCCTTCTTGATGTATATTTTAATCTGTTTCTCTCTTTGCTTTTCTCCAATTCACTGTAGGTCCCCCACCTCCCTATTTAAGATACTGTTGCAGACAAAGCATGCGTCATGAATAAGAACTTGTGGACTATCAACAGTTAAAATCTTGGTTGATCTTCAGTAGACAGACTGAATTTGCATTTTTTATTATGAAATACATGGTTTTGCTGTGAATGCTTAGTTTTCCACATAATGTCTTTGGGAAAAAATTGCAATGGACTAAATTTGTACCAGATCGTGGTCTTTATTGTTGCTAAAGAGTTGATGAACATGTGATGTGTGATGTTAAACATTTGGAAGTTGTGAAAGCTTTTTTCGTCTGTGATGTGTGATGATAAACCTAGGCACTCAGTGAAAAAGAGTTTATATCCATGCCTTCATAACGTACTTCTGTTATTGATTGGATCATATGTACACTTGGATCTTCAAATTCGTTTTGTACAGGATGATTTAGATGACAGGGAGATGCAAAAAATGGAAGAAGCAAGAGAAGCTTACATTGCTGCTGTTGCTTCTGCAAAAGAAAAGCAAGATGAAAAATCTATTGCTGCCGCAGCCAGTGCCAGATTGCATCTTCAATCATTTGTTTTCAGATCCAATAATATGAAAGACGGAAAGGTTTCCCCAAGACAAATACACTAACTTCTATTCTTATGAGCAAACACTAGAGAAAGGCATGAAGAGCATGTTCACGAAGAATCAGGCATATCCACTTGTGCAATATATTCTGCATACACTACCCAAGACATGACCGCACAAAGTGTGCTGAACTATGTTGAAAGTTCTCTTTAATTATTATTTTATTTCGTGTGTGTGTGTGTGTGTGTATGGTTGCAGTAAGTTGCTTGTCGGAACTGGATTGTGGATGTATTATGATTATCAGTTCTATGGTCTTTCGTTTTTCATTTTTGGCTCAGGCGAACCTATCATTTGATGTCAAGCAGTTCCATGGATTTCCAAAAATCATGAAGATGGTAAAGAAGCAAATGCTTAAGGAACAATGACGGGACTGCAGGTAAAATAAATGTTTTTTGGGTTTTTAGTACAGTGATATTTTTTTGGGTTAAAGTAACACAATGAAGAATATATTCGGGGAGATATTTGGGATATAATACAGTTTTACAAGTTACAATTGTTACCTGCGACACGCTAGTCACAAATGACATCATTGATTTTATTTAAATTTAATAACCAAAATTCTTTTCTTCCCCTTTCTCCATTTATTCCCCGTCTCCACATCCACCTGCCCCTCCCTTCTCCCTGCTGTTAACGACCTTCTCCTCTCTCTCTCTCTCCACCATAAAACACACCCAAAACACTATGAAATCACCCATCTCTCCCTCTCGAACATGAAACACACCCAAAACACCATGAAATCACCCATCTCTCCCTCTCCACCATGGGTCAATAACATTGATCACCATTATCTCTCACATTCTATATTTAGAGGTATGTTTAACATTTTTTCCTCTATTAATTTGATGTAATTTGTGCTATGTGTGTTCATTTGATTTCATATAATGTTAGGGTTTTGAATTATGGATTTTTTGGAAAATTCAGGGTTTTTTGTAATTAGGTTAATTAGATATAATTTGAGTTGATAATTAGATTATTTTGTAAAATAATAAATGATTTTAAGTTGTTGATTGTGAATTAATAAAATTATTTTGTTAGAGTTAATTAGGCAATATTTGAGAGAGCATTTTGGGCATTTGATGCTTTAATTGATAAGTGTCAATATTATCGTCCTCTAATTAGTATTGACAACACTCATCTTTATGGTAAGTACAAGGTAAAGTTGTTGTTTGTAGTTGCCTATGATGTGAATAATGAAGTTTCTTTGTTATATTTTGCTATTGTCAAAGAAAAGACAAACAATGTTTGGAGTTGGTTTTTAGATTTGCTTCGTTGATATGTGATTGACGGTCACATTAAGTTGTGTATTATATCAAATAGACATGTAGTAATTAAGAATTTCGTAGCACAAACTTTTTCTAAGCCTATTGGATATTATTGATATTGTTCACAACACTTTTTGAGTAACTTCAACATTAAGTTAAAATATATTGCCTTGAAAAATATAATGTGTACACATCTTTCAAAACAAGAGTTTGACATATTATATTAGGATTTGGTGGAGACAGATGATGTGTGGCTTGCTTGTATCGGTTATAATGCATATATTTTTTTAGGTGTAATGATATTTTGTGGAGTGCAGAAGTTGTGATGTATTGTGGCCACTAAAGGTTCTAATTGAATTACTTGTTGATACGAAAACTTCTAGATTACACGTGAAATCTCTATTTGATCTTGGAGCTGGATTGTTTTAATCCGAGACACCTTCAATAGTTGGTGTTACAAGAGAAGTGCGTGAGCTGATTAAAATCAATGAAGCAATTTGTACTTGTGGTAAATGACAATTATATCATTAACCATGTTCACACCTAATTGCATATTACATTTTACAAAATGTGGATTATCTGCAATTTGTTGATGATTTCTATTATAACTTGTTGTATAAAAAATGCTTATATTCCTTGTTTTTAACTCTTGCTTGGTATACTATTGTGATGTGCATATATTGGTACAGAAAGATATATATGGATGTCCAAGTAGATGGTGAATGGATGAAGGTAAAAAAAAAATCCACCCGATGAAGTGATCAATACTTAAATATTTTTTCATCTAAGCTATTTTAACGATTCTGTTTTACTGTGATATGTTAAAAAAAAAATCGGTAAAATAATGATATTTTACATTGAAGGGTGTAATTGACTAACAGAAGTAAAATTTCAACCTGCTAAAATGCCACACTGGTATTTTCTCATTTCAAGTGCTCCATAATTCCTCAATGGATAAGGCCAAACTTCCGTGAGCTACATCTAATTGCCTTTGGATGTGGAATTGCTGATGCTTGCTTAATGTGGCTCAATGCAGTCGTCCATCAAATTTGAAAAAAGTAGTCTTCCCTTCTTTGTTGCAGTTTGGGTCACTGAAAAGGAATTGCAAGCAGAGAGCATGATCCAACTATCATAACAAAGGTTGCTTCAGGAAAAGAACTCGATGGGTTACAAGATGCTTCAGATTCCGATAATACTTGTATGGCCTCTGCAGCACTAAACAAGTTCGAAACTTCCGAGCAGCTCACAGTTGCTGAATCTGCTTTCTATCCTCAAATTTGCTTCGGAGAGCCATAATTTCTGCAAGGAGATTTAACTGTTAGCAACTTGCTTCACAACAATGATAAAACGATGATGCCTGATTGATCTGAAAACCAACCTTGATACTTTTTAACAGAAGGACTCAACTCATCCCATACAGCAACATGAAGCTTAGATGAAGAGAAAAATATTCTATTTTATTCTCTTCTATGCTTCGTATATATCAGGAACCTCCTCATCGTTATTGTAACTAGGTACGGCATATTGTGCGAACAAAAAGTACACAAATCTGCTCTTTGTAAGATTCATCATACCACTCCTCTGAGCTTCTGTTTTCTGAAACCGATAGAATTCTAGCCAACTTCCTAGCACTTTTTCTTGGTCATCTGATTCTCCACAGCAGCCGGAGCAACAGAGCCCGCAGTAATTCCATCCTCCTTCAGCATGGGCTTCTCTTTCTTTGCTTCACTGTACATGCCACATTAAGTTAATATAGCATCTTAAGAAAAATTAATATGATTTAAATAAATTATAGATGAATAAAAATTTAAATTAAAAAATTTTTAGTTGATATATTTTGAAAAAACTCAAAATCCTCTAAAACATTCTATCCTATATAGGAAAAAAACAAACTTTCCTTATTGTTTATATAACAAAAAATGAGAAGATAAAAGTGGGTTTATAAGCCACTCAAGCTTTTAAAGGGAAGAGATATAAACAAGTTTTTTCAAAATTGAGCAGTTATTTCAGCTGAAAAGACATGATTTAAAGCCAAAGCGTTGAGATGTAATTCTAATTTTAATAGAGGGTTTAAAAGATATATGATTTAAAGTCAAAATATTCTAGTTTAATTCTGATTTTATAGAGAGTAATTAAAATTGATAATGAAGGAATTTCATTATAATAAGGGGCTGAAGAAGAGTGTTTTGGTTTGATTTTTCCTGTACTGTTTTGGACAGGATTCTCTGCATATTTTAACACTAGTCTTAGCTTATTTTTCCAGCTTAGCTCTCCTGGTTTTAAAGCTCTACTTCCTCTCTTAATTTTCTTTATTGTAGAGAGATTCCGAGTAATATTTTCTTAGTTTATCGGACATTGTTTATGAATGCATCTAAACAAGGGTGGTGTTGTTGCAATTCTTGTTGAAGTTAGTTATTTTGCATAATAGAACTTCAAGAACAAAAGATTAGTTACTGATAAGAACAAAAATTTAGGGTTGAATATATTCTAAGAACTTCAACAAATAACTCCTCTAAATTAATTTTGTTGAAGTATAATCTCTATAAATGTTTGGTGTCCATGCTAGGATTGTATTCCTATATATCTTATATACAAGTCTATATATGCTAGCTTTGTTTGATTCAAGATTATCAAGTTTTTATATTTTTGCATGATTATAAACTAAATAAATATACTCATTCATTTAATCATCTAATCATCTAGTGATTTAGGACAACATGCAAATCCTTCATGTCATGCTCCATGAAAGCCATAAAACAGGAATGGATGCTTATATGCTACACAGCCAAGACAGAATTTAAAGGGTGTACATGTTTACTACCATGCGCTAACTATACTCGTGGGTGTCTGATGATGAACAGAACAGAACAAAAAAAAAAACTTCGTGGAGAATATTTGAGCATTTAGTTTTATATGATTATTAGAGATTTTTACAGTTAATAGGATTTTATGACATTGAAGTGCTAAAACATAGCACACGATATGATTCATACATGCTTTTCATTCCTTCTGAGCAATACTCATCCCCGGAAGAAATAAAATAACCCTCATCGTGACAGGTCTCTCCCCTCTTTTCCAGTATATATATGTTGTCTTCCTCCTTTGATCTGTCATGCTCCTTGTTCGTTTTCTTAGATTTCTTGGATGGATTTGCACAAGAGAAAGAGAAGAACACCATGAGACAACACACAAAGAACGCAACGTACATAAGAGAAATTCTGCATAACCAAAGAAAGGAATTGTTCATTTATGGCTTATGTCATCTGTCCCAACTTCCAAGAACATCTTCACTTTGCCCTTTTGAGTTTCATGATCTCCTCTTGGTTTAATCAAGTTATAAGGTAGAAAACAATAGCATGAAAACTAAACAGACGTTCATTATTTTAATGCCTGATATGGATCGCAACAATCTCAAGTTCAAGAAAAAAGAGACAGCAAAAGGGAAAAGGGAGAGAAAACAAAACGTAAGGAGACAAGATTACAAGAAATCTAGATAGCCAAACAATTTGCTATATCTAAAAATTGTAAAACTCTACTGGTATGAATAGTATCGCCACCATCAACATTATTTCCCTTCTCCCCTTTTTCTTCTTGGCAGGCTTGTTCATGGCATCCTCTTTCTTTATCATCCCATCTGAAATAAAAGAATGGTCAAGCACTACTACCAGTAATTTCATAAACACTCGTTTGTAAAATTCTCAATCTGTTGGATACAAAAAAAAAAAAAAAAGAAGAGAAAAAGAGCTTGCAACAACCAGTTCAAACTTGGGTAATTTCTATGAATTAAAGATCCATCTTTAACCATAATTTCAATAAGGACAATAAAGCCAAACAATTGCAAATTAAAGGCAATCAAATGTTAAAGCATCTAATTCATTTAAAGAATGGAGAGGTACGTGGAGGAAGACAATTATTTTTATTCATCAAATTATTTCACTATATCAACCTTATTACTTGTATCCCTTGAGAGAAAGATTCCAAAGTAATTAAAAGCTAATTCATGCATAATTTTTAAAAACTTTAAATCTTTCAACTATTTATGAACTTATTTAAAGTAACCCCTTTCATCTTTCTATACAAATAAAATTACCATTTTACCCTTCTAAAAGAAAGCCAAAACTAAAGAGATATTTAATGTACGCCTACGAGCATTTAACTATTCACTGGAATAATAAAATTACCATTTTACCCTATTAAAAAAAATCCATAGCGTTGATGCTAGGGGTATTTCGATCTTTTCATGAGGTATATTGGTCATTATCAGATTGATCAGTGATGAAATTATCTTTTTAATTTCCTAAGCGTAATGGAATGACTCAATTATTTTGAAAAATAAAATTCTTAATATTGACATCTAAAGGCTTTTTAGTCATTGTACTTTTTCAGCACAGTAAAATAACTTAATCACTCTTTAAAGAAAGATTTTTAAAATTTGCATCTAAGAGCTTTTTTATTTGTTCAACTATTTTTTATTATTATTATCAAGTTGGTTGAGAGTAATTTGGTCTTTTAATAAACATAAAATATTATTAAAATAAAGAAGTGGTCAGCGCGTGCAACACATGTGCCAACGTGTGGGAGGCACCTGCAATCTTCTGGTTGTGCGTGTGATGCCTCTAGGTGGCCAAAAATACCCTTCTATTGTGTCATTGGAATCTTCGAGGCATCATCTTCTTGTTAGGCGGCGCATGGCAATGGCGGGATGGATTGTCACCGGCATGACTTTTTTTTTCTTCTTTTTTTCTCATTCCTTCCTTTGAAAATTGCACTGACCATTCAAAATTTTAGGGTTGTTCTCTTAGTTACTGATATTTCAACTTCGACCTTTATTTTTTGATTTCTAATTTTTATTCTATGACTTTTTGTAAAAAAAAATTTGTTTTAAATTTGATCATTCAATCCCAATTTGTGATATATTACTTTTTCCAATTTGGTCATTCTTTTGATTTTTAATTCTTTTCTTGACCCATTTGTATATATTTTTTATTTGTTTTTAGTTTCATCCTTCAATCCAAATTTATGACATATTATTTTTTAATTTGATCCTCATTATTTTGATTATTTTGTCCTTTTGTTAAAGTGATTTTCTTTTCAATTTCACCATTCAATTGAAAATTCATAGTTGTCCTTTAATTAATCTTTTATTTTAATTTTGATTCCCATTCTTTTAATTGGTATTTTTGGTATGAGATCCTTTTGTATGATTGAATTTCTTTTCTCAACTTCATCCTTCAATATTTGATTGATTTGAGATTTGGTTTTTTGGTTTTTCTATATGTGGTGCTTCCAGTCTAATGATTTGGATCATATGTTTAAAAGTTAACACTAGTTGACATCTTTTTCCCTCACTTATTTTCTTGTTCAATTTCATTGTTTGTCATTGAATTTTTTTTATATAAAAATAGGCTTTGCATTTTTTTTGATTTATTTTTCATTGGGTTATCCCTGTAATATCCCAATAATTTAAAGCCGAAATTGATGGTAATTGTTTTTTGTATGCCATCACGTTGTTGATGATTCTTATAACAATATTTAGGAGTTTAACAAGATAGGATTCATTCATTGGTATGGTACATTAACCATATGATTTCATAATATAACATCACAATAAAGAGAATACCCATACATATATCCATAACATTTTATTTACACGTTCTTACATCCATATCTGTGTTTTATTACAGTTATCAGCACAAGTCTATAAAAAAGTGTCGAATGATCATTTCATGACTAAGTACATTTGTTACACAAAATCCATAACATCTAAAGCATGAGATTACATAGATTATATAAAAACATGTGGACTTGTGGAATGGAATTTCCACGCACCTTGTTGGTGTGATGTCCTTGTTAGATAAAGATAAATACATGCATTATGAACAATTTATAACATAGAAATAAATAACTAAGGAAATATTAATATTACTTTTCATTCATAGCCTAAAAACGTATAATCCTTTCATTACTCCTTATAGACACGTAATACGACCCTTATTCTTTCATCAATTACTGAAGCTAATTATAATATTCAGACTCAGTCATTTGTCTTGGATGCTATTAATTAAAACTAATCATCAAACTTAACCCGATCATCACTCTAGGATGCCATTAGCCGAAGCTAATCATAATGCTCTTTCCAACCATCCTTCCAGGACGCCATTAGCCAGAGCTATTCATCAAACACAACCCGACCATCCTTTTAGGATGCCATTAGCTGAAGCTAATCATCGAACACAACTCGACCATCCTTCTAGGAAGTCATTAGCTGAAGCTAATTATCAACACAACCCAGTCATCCTTTTAGGAAGCCATTAGCCGAAGCTAATCATAATACTCATTCAACATTTCATAATAATTCTGTATTCATCACAACACAATAATAGATCTTTCATAATGAATTCACTTTGGAGAATTAACATTATGCTAGAAGGGGGTGAAAGCCACCTACCTGTTCCTCTTATGGAGTGCCCTCATTCGGTCAAAGGTTCGATCCTGGTTGTACCACCTGACATATCAAATGATCATAATAAGCACACTCGTATCAAGCAACCATATAACCAGGGGTGGAGCAAGAAGAAAAAAGTAAAGGAGGCCAAATTAAAACAAATATTTTAAAAAGAGTAAAATTTTAATTATTTTACAAAGAGAGAGGCTGGGAAAAATTTCCTTGCAGGGGCCCCGGCCCCGGCCCCTGCCAGCCTCCCCCTGGCTCCGCCACTGCATATAACCATTGTCATACATATCTCAAGAGTACACATGTTCACATTCAAGTGTTCCACACATACATACAATGAACATTATCATATCAAGACACTTCTTTTAATTTTAAACACTACCACTCACGGACATTCTAGCATTTAATTATTGAGTTTCGTAGTGAATTAGATCAGACTGAGAATGAAATTGTCATAAGCATTAAATCATTTCTGATATAAAATTCATCAACAAACTAAGCTGCTACTGTCGCAGAAAGTTGTCAGTGAAAACTAGATCGCTGGTGACACATAAATCATAAGCAAAAACTGGGTCGCTAATGACACATAAATCTTCAGCGAAAGTTAGGTCGCTGGTGATGCAGAATCGTAAGCAAAACTAGTTTATGGCTGATGCATGGGACTCAAAATTCATCAGCAACAACTGGGTTACTGGCAACACAGAATTATCAGCGAAACTGGTTTACGACTGACGTATGAGACTTATAATTCATCAGCGACGACTGAGTCGCTGATAACATAGAATCGTTAGCAAAACTGGTTTACGACTGACGCATGGGACTCAGAATTTGTCAGCGATAACTGGGTCGCTGGTTATACAAAATCATCAGCGAAATTGGTTTACGACTGACACATGAGACTTAGAATTCGTTAGTGATGGCTGGGTCACTGCTGACCTAGAATTCATTAACGCAACCAAATTCCACAGCTGACGCATGTAATCGTTAGTGAATACAATTTACTGTTGACTTAAAAATCATCAACGAGAACTGAGTCGCTGCCAACCAGAATTTGTCAATGAATCTATGTTGCTGCCAATTTCTGAATCGGCAGCGACGATTGAGTCATTTTTGGTTTCACTCTTTCCCTTAGTTCAACGTAAGGTTTACATTAAGCTTTTCCTCTTTATAACATACTTCAACCTAGTTGGACATAGACTGTTACCAAATCACATTTATCAGAAGATTATCTAGTAATACACAACAAAGTTTCAACATGTTTGTCATATAAAGGTTCTCTTAACCATCACTTCAAGATTGAAACCCAATGTTGCTGTAACCATGCTTTCTATGTTTTCAATTCCATCGTACCAAGTTCATCAACACAAACTAATAGTCAATTCACATTACACAAGGGTTCCATTTCCATCCTTTATCTTGTCCCTCTAAAGGTGTTCATCATGCAAGGTTTATGGTTTCTCCTTATTTCCTTTAGCTTGACATTGCTATCCATTCTTTCTAAATTTACATATGCAATTCATCATTTTTTATCACGAGTACATTCACAACCATATGCTACAATTACACCTTCATTCACTTGGTTCATAACCATGCAAATTCATTAGTCACATCACAAAATCAAAGCATTAGTATAGTATGGTTTCTGTTTCAACTCTAACATGCCTCTAAAGGCCTAACAATATCACAATTCTGCACATATCATCACTCCGTTTAACTTTCACACAAGTTCTTCTATCATACATGCAAAATCAAGACATTAACACAATTATGCGTTCTGTTTTGGTTCAAGTATATTCCTAGGAGTTTAACAAGATTATCATTCATGGATTTCATCATTTCATTTCACAATCTACTCATTTGTTCACTTAGTATGGTATGGTTTTCTACTTAGATCATACATTCAAAATAATTCATGTTTCCTTTGTAAAAGGGTCTGCATATGTGTTCTTTCATCTTTTATTCTACTTATATCTCTCCATTTAGTTATAAGTTCTTGAGTTAAGGTGCAAGAACATTACTCTCTTATTTTAGAGTTCCCCCCCTCTTATTTTCCCAAACCGTGAGGTAACACTCATCCAAGAAAATGATATTAGTCTTACTTTATATTCTTAACAATCCTAGTAAAGGTTTTAGTGGTTTGTTCTTCTTCTCCTTTTTAGTTTTCTTCCTTTCTTCTTTCTGTCTGTTCCAGCCAGCCCTGTAGGCTCTTCCTTCATTTATATTTTTGGTTTTCTCTTATTTTTCTATCTCACCTCTCACTCAACACTCAAGAAAGTTGGCATGCAAGCTGGTTGGGTTCAGTTTTCTCCTTGAAAAGGAGTGTGTGCTGCAACAATGACTGCTTTTGGTTTTGGGGAGAGGTTTAGGCTCCTTCTTCTTTCATGTTTTCGGTTGCTTCTCTTTTCCTCTAACTCTCCCTTCTTCTCAAATGTTCAAGGGAGGCATATGCAGCTGAGTTGTTAGGTTTTTATTTGGGAAAGAGAGAGAGGTTGTTCAAGCTAGCTGCAGCTGGTTTTGGGGGAGAAAAAAAGGTCACTTTTTTTTTCCTCTGCTATATTTGTTTCCTTTAGTTCTTTCCTAGCATAGGCTGACTTAATACTATCTTTTTGTTGGGTTTTACATTCTCTCCTCTTAATATAAATTTCATCCCCAGAATTAAAGGGACTTGTATTTTATACTTGACTGTTCGAATAGTTTGAGATACTTTTTTCTCATTTCACACTCCTTTTCCCAAGTTTTATCTTCTATTTGAGCACTCCGTCATAAGAATCTGATGATGGGGATCTTCTTATTTTATAGCTCTTTCACTCCCCAATCTAGAATCCTTGTGGGCCTCACTTCAAGCATTAAGTCTTCTTTGACTTCTACCGAAACTTGGGGTAGAATTCGAGTGAGATCCATGTCGGCCTTGCATAGCAAAGAGATATGGAACACATCATGGACCTTGGTTAACTGCAGAGCCAAGTCTACTTTATAGGCTACTGGCCAATTCGCTACAAGATTTTAAAGGGTTCGATGTAGTGGGAAGCTAGCTTTCCTTTCAATATGAACCTCAATATGTTTTTCCATGGGGCTACCTTCAGGAATACTTGGTCTACTACACTGAACTCGAGGGGTCTCCTCCTCGCATCAGCATACTTCTTCTGTCTGTCCTGTGTGGCTTTTATTCAATCCTTGATGGTTCTCACTTTCCTTGTGGTGACATGAACCAATTCTTCGCCGTACAACTTTTTATCCTCGATTTCTTCCTAACATAAAGGAGTCTTGCACCTCCTACCATACAAGGCTTTGTATAGGGCCATCCCTATTGTGGCTTGGTGACTATTGTTGTATGTGAACTCCACTAGTGCTATATGCTCTTCCTAGTTTCCTTCAAACTCTAAACACATGCCATTAATAGGTCTTCCAAAACTTAGTTTACTCTTTTTGATTGGCCATTAGTCTGGAGGTGAAACAGAATGTTCATATCCAATCTTGTCCCCAAGGCGTGTTGTATGCTTAACCAAAATCGGTAGGTGAACTTAGGGTCTCGATATGAGACAATGGATACCGAATCCCATGAAGCTGCACTACCTTATTTATGTAAATCTTGGCAAGCTTGTTCACCGAGTCGGTCATCTTTATTGGTAGGAATAACACAGATTTCATCAAACGGTCTATGATGACCCATATTGCATCATTCCCTTTCTTTCCTTTGGGAAATCCCGACACAAAATCCATGTTGATCATCTCCTACTTCCATTCTGGAATTTATAGTGGTTGTAATGGTCATGCTGGCCTTTGATGTTCTACCTTAACTTGTTAACATATACCACATTTTAACATATATTAGGCTACTTCTCTCTTCATGTTAGGCCACTAGTAGTGATGTTTCAGGTCCCGATACATCTTGGTGTTGCTGGGATGCATGGTGAATTTGGACTTGTGTGCTTCTCACAAAACCATATGTTTAACCATCTCGTTATTAGGCACATACAAACATTGTCCCATCATCAATGTTCCATCATCTACTACTTGAAGTGGTGTTTCTATCTCGACCTCCATTTTCTTCCTAATCTTAGACCCCTCAATGTCATTGGATTGGGCTCACAATATTTGTTCCCGATACGTTGGTCACACTATCAGCTGAGCTAATAGTTCTCCTCCTGAGTTAATACCTAATTCTGCACCTATCTTTTTCAATTCCGCTAGCTATTGTTCCTCCCATAATGTTGGCTTACTTAGAGTTGCTTTATTTTTGTGACTGAGGGCATTAGCCACCATGTTCGCCTTTCCAGGATGGTATTTTATAGTGCAGTCATAGTTTTTAATTAGTTCTATCCACCTTATTTGCCGCATATTCAACTTATTTTGCATCATTAAATACTTCAAACTTTTATGATTTGTAAAAATTTAGGTTTAAGACCCGTACAGGTAATGTCTCCATATTCTCAAGGTGAATACCACAACGGTTAACTCTAGGTCGTGCACCAGATAATTCTCTTCATGAATCTTTAATTATCTCGATGCATAGGTAATCAACTTTCCATGTTGCATTAAGACGCACCCAACCCTTTCCTCGAGGCATCATTATAAACCACAAAACTTTCGGTTCCTGAGGGAAGTGTTAACATTGGGGTGGTGGTGAGCCTTCTTTTTAACTCTTGAAAGCTTTCCTCACATTCCTTTTACCACCCACTTTTTATCTTTCTTAGTTAACTGTGTCAAAGGGGTTGCAATAAGGGAAAACACTTTAATGAATCTTCTATAGTATCCTGCACTGAAGTCGGTCTCTTCCACTTCAAGATGACTTTGATCTTCTAGGGGTCTACCAATACACCTTTGGTAGAAATGACATGCCCTAGAAATGTTATCATTTCCAGCTACAACTCATATTTACTTAGCTTCACATATAACTGGTGATTCCTTAAGGTCTGCAAGACTTGTCTTAAATGTCTTTCATGTTCCTCAAATGAGTTCGAGTAAACCAGTATGTCATTAATAAATACTACCATAAATTTATCAAGTTAAGATTAGAAGACTCGGTTCATTAAGTCCATGAAAAGGGCCGGAGCATTAGTCAACCCAAATGGTAATACCAAATACTCGTAGTGCCCGTAATGAGTTTGAAATACTGTCTTTGGAACATCCGATTCCTTAATCTTTATTTGATAGTATCCTGACCTTAAATCTATCTTTAAGAATATTCTAACTCCCTTTAATTGGTCAAATAGGTCATCTATCCGTGACAATGAGTACTTATTTTTCATTGTTATCTTGTTTAAGTAACGATAGTCAATACAAACTCTATGAGTTCCATCCTTCTTTTTCACAAATAGAACTGGTGCCCCCATGATGAATTACTAGGCCGTATAAACCCCTTGTCTAGTAATTCCTGCGGTTGAGTCTTTAACTCATTCAATTTTGCCGGAGCCATTCGATATGGCAGTCGGGCTATGGGTGGTCCCTCTATAAAAGTATTTATGAACACTTCTACTACATAGATACTCTTCAACCGCGAACTTTCTCCATCAGAGTTTAAGATGTATGTGAGGTATCCCATACATCCTTTTCTCAGTAGCTTCCTAGCAGTTACAACCGATTCCAAGTTGATTTGGTTGGGAGTCCTCTCTCCTTCATAGACTATCCTCTCATCCCTAGGTATTTGGAACATAATGGTTTTTGTATATCAATCTATCTGTGCTTTGTACCTACTTAGTCAATCCTTGCCTAAGATTACATCAAAATCATGTAATTCTAAGAGTATCAAATTTACTTTTATTTCATACCCAGTTAGACTAACCCCCACTCCCATATACATACTATTTGTTTCTACCCTATTTCCCATCGGAGTTCCAATTATGAACCCTTTTTCTATTACTTTCACCCCTTCCTATTTTGGTGACAATTCTCCTAGCAATAAATGAATGGGTGACACTCGGATCAAACAACACATGTACATTAAAGTTATTCATCAGCAGTGTACTTGCCACCATAATCCTTTCATTACTCCTTACAGACGTAATACGACCCTTATTCTTTCATCAACTACCGAAGCTAATTATAATATTCAGACTCGGTCATCCGTCTCGGATATCATTAACCAAAACTAATCATCAAACTCAACCCGGTCATCACTCTAGGATGGCATTACCTGAAACTAATCGTAATGCTCTTTTCGGCCATCCTTCTAAGATGCCATTAGTTGAAGCTTTTCATCAAACACAACCCGGTCAACCCTTTAGGATGCCATTAGCCAAAGGTAATCATCAACATAACCCGGTCATCCTTTTAGGATGCTATTCGCCAAAGCTAATCATAATACTCATTCAACATTCCATAATAGTTTAGTATTCATCACAACCCAATAATATATATATATATATATATATATATATATATATATATATATATATATATATATATCCTCAGATCAGTCTCTAATGTTGTTCTAATCATATGGGCCATTCTATATGCAGAGGTTGATTAGACAAGTAGTAAGGCAACTAAAGAGAGTTGTGGGGACTCGGAAAAAACCGGTGGAAAACAAAGTAAACATCAGACTTAGCAATAAGGGGATAATACCATATATATTTTGTGTGCGTATCAACAAAGATAACAAATTAATGATAGTCATTTGAAGAAAATAGGGGAGCAGGATCCCATACATCACTAAGAATTAATTCAAGCAGAGGATAAGTTTTGTTACTTGAAGGTCTTAAAGACAAATGCGATGATTTTCCTAATGGACAACTTTGACATTGAAAATTAAGATGTTTGTTGTCACAAATAATCTTATTTTTTGAGACTAACAATTGAAAAATATGAGAGGTAGGATGACCTAGTCGACGGTGCCATAAATCAGCAGAAGCAGAAATGCAGGAAGACCAATAGGCTTGAGGAACTGATGGGACGGAAGACCTGGACAAAACATAGAGACCATCTTTACTCTGACCTAAGAGGAGTACTTCATTGGTGTTGAGATCCTTGACATAAAACACAAATGGATGAAATTCAAAATAAACATTGTTGTCGCATGTGTGCGGCGTCGCGGTGAAAACATCCATTTTCAAAATGGTATCTAAATGTGGCAAATATTGGGAGACAAGGAATTCTTGTCTTTTACCAGTTAAATGGAATGAGAGTTGCTACCTAGTATTTTGGTCACTAGGAACCCTAACTGGTCTCAGAGATCGCATACGGGAATTGGTTATGTAAAGGAAAGATATTAGCACCCCAAATATGCCATACCTAAGGTAAGCTGCATTGTTTTATTGTTTGATAAAATCTAAGGTCTTGTCGTGTTTTCTAGTTGTTGATCCATCTATGGTTTAAGAAAAGTTCTCCTCGGTAGGGAGATCCTTACCTTATCGGGTAAACCTAACCGTTTTAATATCAACAAAAGAATTTAATATTTGGAATACGTCTTATGTATAAGGTCGTAACCCCAGAAACTAAAAGAAAACAATTTTTTTTTGAGATTTTTGAAATACTGACCTAGTTCTCGTGACTTTAATAAACTGGTTATTAAAGCCAAAATGCATGCTAATATAAATTTTTAAATCTTTGTTGTATGAAAATATAATATGATTTTTTAAAGATATTTGGCCACATGCTTGAAAACAAAAACATTTTTTTTTTAAATTTTTCAATATTTTGACGAAAACTAGGTATTTTACTAATGGATTTGGTATCTTTATGGTGTAAAAATACAAACCAATACTAAGCAAAATTCAGTAGGAAAATCACAGATTTTTTTGAAATAAAATTTGAAGAAAATTTTCTCTTTTTTTTTGAATGGGCCAAACTGGGCCGGGTTTGGCCCATAAAAATCCAAACCATCACATATTAGGTTGGACACAACCTAATAAAACACAAATCATCACAGAATTTTTTTTTAAATTGGCCAAACTAGGCCGCGTCTGGCCCATAAAAATCCAAACCATCACATATTGGGTTGGACATAGCCCAATAAAACACAAATAATCACATATTGGGCTGGCCTCAGCCCAGCCACCTAGATTGGGTTGAGTGAACCTGGATGGGTTACTGTGCCCGTGCACAGTAACCAGTCCAAAACATAATTACCTGGTTACTGTGCTCATGCACAATAACAGGGTAATTATTTCTTCTTGCTTGTAGAAACATGCACAGTGCATTTTCTGCATGCAAGAAGATGAAGTTGGAAACTAAAACAAGGGGAATAGGATTACCTGGAATGGAGGCGTCAACGTGTACAGTGCTGGTGGCTCACGGTGGTGTTGGTGTCGTGGCAGCTGGTTGTGGTGGTAAATGTTGCTTCTTCTTTTTCTCTCCTTTTTTCCGTTCACTCTCCTCTCTCTGTTTCTCTCTTTCGTTCACTCCTCTTTTTTTTTTGTTTTTGTTCTCCTCTCTCTGATTTCTTCTCTTGCTGCCTTTTTTGTTTCTTATGCTCTCCCTCCCTTTGTTTTCTCTTCTTTACGTTCCCCCTCTCCCTGTTTTTTTTTCTTCCCATCTGTTCGGTTCCTCCTCTGGCTTTTATAGCCAGAGGATGCAGGTGTTTTTTGGTAACGGCCGGCGTGCATCACGGTGGCGAGGGATGTCAGCCGCGAGACGTGCCTCCTGATTGAAGCGACTCCACTGTCGCTGCTAAAATGTCTCCCTTGCCTTTACTGCCCAGTCGTTTGCTTTAAGAAGACAATGAATAGTGCTCCAAGAAACGACGCCGTTTCAAAATTCAAATGGATACTTTTAATTTGGTCATTGAATTTTTTGCAATTTTGTAATCAAGCCCCTGGAAAAATTATAACTGGATCCCTTGATTTTAGTGCCATATACAATTTGATCCTTGGTTTTGGATTGTTTCAATTAAGTCCCTAATTGGCCATTAAACTTCAATAATTATGCAATTAAGCCCCTGATTTGACCAAATCAACTCTTCAAAATTATAATTGGACCCAGAACTTTAATTTCTTTTAATAAAAGCCTCAATGGACTTAAAAATTAATTTTTCTTGCAATCAAATCCTTCATAAATTTAATTAAACCTTAGATAAAATTTAATTGAGTGAATTAAACCTCAAATATTGACGATGTTTCTTACGAGGTATTAAACAATGTATGAGTTTGTGATATTACATGAGAGAAATAGTCCATTAATAACAAAGTTTAAGTAGTATACTTACTAAATAAAAAGTCTCAGTTCATCGCAGTTAGATAACAAATAATTATATGCTTGTCTGAATTCTATTTTAGACAAATATCTTCCCCTAACAAATTTGTTTTGCGCGGGTCGTCCTGTATTGAAGAATATTGACAAGTTCCCACTCGAAGACACTTTACTACCATTGTCATGCCTTGGTATGTGATTGATTGTTGTTCTCAAAATAGGCTTGAAATAATACGAGATAAATGTTGAGATCTCCTCAACAATATAGGCCTCACATATCGAAATAGTACGAAATAACACAAATGTATATGTAATCTCTAACCTCTCGAATGGATACATCCATCTATACTGGACTGGGCCTCCAACTTTTGCCTCATATAGAAAATGTATGGGTAAATGCTCCATCGAGTAAAAAAA
This sequence comes from Populus nigra, assembly GCF_951802175.1. Classification (NCBI taxonomy): domain Eukaryota; kingdom Viridiplantae; phylum Streptophyta; class Magnoliopsida; order Malpighiales; family Salicaceae; genus Populus; species Populus nigra. The sequence goes on along the minus strand of NC_084858.1, from coordinate 13,443,543 downwards.
TAATGGAGGAAATATCATCTCAAGTTGCATATTATTTAGACAATAATCGTTTCAAGCCTCTCAATGTGCTGTATTTGCAACTTGCTGGAGCATATATCTCTAAAAAAATGACTGATCTCCGTAAGTGCATCCCATATCTCCTTTGGCAATAAATCATGATAAGCTAATGGAATGAGTGTTTGTATAAATATATGGCAGTCATGGTTCTTCATTCCATACAATCTGCAATCCTCTAAGTTAACCAACCTTGATATGTTCGAGGCATGTCCATCGAGAAAACACAAAAACACAGACTCTTCAGCCATTGGTACACCAGTAGTTGTGTATTTTTATCTAAGGTGAAGCTTGCTTTGGGCTTTTCGATCCGTGACCCAACATTAACCAACTTCATATTTTTACGGTGACAAAACAACTTTATATCCATTCTAGCCTTGATATTGTCCTTTGTCTTCCCCTTCACATCTATGATCATGTTGGAAATTCTCAAACACTTTTTTTTCTATGTGCATGATGTCAAGTTAGTTTTTTATATGCTACAAGAATCTTTCTCTTACCAGTTCTGGGTTTATAACAGGAATGCCCACATATCGTGCACTCAGCCAGCTCAACATTTTTAAGGTAGTACAACATACAAAAGTTTGGAAACATGTCAATTTTCTAGTATCCTAGACCGAGAGGTTTCATTATGGATTTAGCACTATAGAAGTTCTCTTTCAGCATGTTCCCTTTAGGTAAAATGCTTCTCGCCCATTCGACAATTCTATCATAACCGGCCTCACTCAATCCATAATCTGACTTGACAGTAAATACCTGTGCAATGACCGATAATTTACTGTGATTTGTGCATCCATCCCATAATGGTTTGTCATAATCTTTCAAAAGATAAAAAAAAAACCTGGTCGCATTTGCATTAGATTCTTCATCTACGATTGAATATTGATTGGCATGACTTTGATTCATTCTCATCACATCCGTAACCATAGTCATATAAAGATTACTATTGTCAGTTTCAACTCCATAAACATTGCTAGCAATAGAAGTTAACCTAACCATTCTTTCTACCATGATCTCGTGAGGAACAAATAGTTCTCCGTGCGCATACCAACACATGTATCCTCCATGAACCCTTTATGTAGAAGATGCATCGTTTCAACATTTGGATGGAGCAACTTTTTATTTTTACACCTTTTACATGGACACCTAATACCCTTCCACTAATATTTATCGGAATAGATGTTGCGTGATTAATAAAACCCTGAACCCCCTTACAATAATCCATCCTCCGCAATTCTTGGGGTGAATCTCGATACATCCATGAACAATCATCCATGACTTCTATCGAAGCTATATATATCAAATAATAATGACAACAATATGTATTAATTAACTACGTTAAATAAATAATCAACCTACTTTCATATTTCTTTTAATTCATTATCAATTATCTATGTACATACAAATTTGTACATATTAATTTACGGAAACTACAACTCGGCAATAAAATTGACAAAATATAAAACGGACCCGTTAAACAAGCTATTATTTATATCATCACAACACATCTAAGTTGGTAATTCGACATAAGTTTCAACAATTTACAAACAAATATAATTTTATAAAATCTAAAACAAACATAACATGTACAAAATCATGTATCCATACAATAAGTTTATATGAGAAAAAAAATAAAACAAGTAAACACCCAAACAAAATACATATATTACAAAAATATGCAATAAAAATTTGACATTTCAAAATTGTGTTCAAATTTAAAAAATAGTAGATTTACTTAAAATGAAAAATCAGAAATAAAATTGCTGTTATAACTGGAGGGGAGGGGGGCTGTTAGTTGTAGATTTGAGGGGGGGGTGTTTGTCTAGTTGCAGAGGGGAAGAAGGAGAAATTGAGGAGGAGAGGGTTAACAGCTAGGTCATATATTAATTATTACCGATGGAATTACCGACGGAAACATTTCATCTATAAACCCATTAGCAATTCTATCGATATAAGTGACACGTTACTGTATGACTTTTCCTGTTTGAATCCAATTGTAATTCTGTACATAAAAGCATCTACAAAAAAATTACATGTCATTGTACTTTTTGGTTTTTTTTAAATCCTTTTATTCCAACTATAATTCCCTCGGTATTTACCAACATAAATATTTCGTCTGTAAATACCAACAAAGTTAATGATGAAATAAATTCGGTCGGTAAATATTACCCTAAAATACCGACAAAATTTTTCTGTCGGTGATTTCGTTTGTATTCGTAGATTTTCTAGTAGTGGAAGCAGGTGATTTTTTTTTTCTTTTTCTATGAGGTTATTATAGTCTCAAAAAAATATCTTGACATTAGTTTGTGCTTAATTTTATAAGTGTCTATTTTTGTTATCGTATAATTAATTAAAAAATTAGTTTTTAAAAAATAAAGTTCTTAGACGTAATGGAGTCCATCACCCTGGATCATGAATTTCACAGGTTAATTCATGAAGACCGGGTCAATCGAATATATCGTCGTCTCAATGTAAAAAAAACCAAGATGACTTTTTTTAAAATCAAACTATGTTTTTAACTGATTGTTTGGGTTGTCTACGAACCCCCCAATTAAGTAGATAAGTTATGTCAGGACAATTATCCTATAATTTAATTTAAACTCGAGATAAGAAATCGGGTTAAAAGGTTTCAAAGTTAATATATTAAATCAAGTTTAATAATAATACTAAATAATCACCTAAAAATTCAAAAAGAATTTAGTTCAACCTTGAGCATAACTCTACCCTCTAAACTAATGTGACCCTACTCCAATGATAAAAGCAATTACTACATTATTGGCTAAAAGCTCCATAAAAATAATATTTGTTCACGTTTATTCGATAATGTGATTGAAAGTGTTTTTTTTTTATCAGAATAAATTAAAAATAGTTAGAAGTGTAAGTTGAAGCCAGTTCAATCTATAAAGAACCCGAACCTGTTGTTCCGCTATAGAAGCGGTCAAAACTTAGCACACAAAAAAATCTAACGCCCTGGTCCAAGGGCTCCAAAATCTCAACCTCAATAACAGCTTGACACATGTTAGTCTAAGTAATTTACACATTTCAGCCATCACTCCCCGCAGCATTTTACGTGTCCAGCATTGGCCTGGTTTTAATCACTATAAATTAAGGCAACCATGGTTCATGTTTATTACCGAAAGTTGTGTGTTTTCAATCTTTCGAGTGTTTTAGCTTTAAATTCGTTTGTGTTCTCTCAATCTTTCAAAGATATCAATAACCAAAAATGGCTGACAACACCCAGAAGATGAGCTACCAAGCTGGTGAGACCAAAGGCCAAGCTCAGGTTAGCTTATGAATTTCTTTCTCTATTTTGCTTTTGTTTTTATATATAAATTAATGTGTAATGCTCTATAGCATATCGATTTTGTTTGTTTCAGGAGAAGGCCAGTAACTTGATGGACAGAGCTGACAATGCTGCTCAATCTGCAAAGGAAGCAGTGCAAGAGGTTCACATATTTTTGTTCAATCTCATTTCTATATTTTTTTAGAGAAATCATTCTCACCACAATGGCACAATGGATTGTGCATAAGATTTAATAATGACAATAAACCAAAAAGGAAAGGAAAAAAAGAGTGTTGAATAAAATTTGCAACACTCTAAGTGTTAATTAGTTGCATATTTTGGCACAGATATTCTTAGCGAGTGAGTTTGCAGTAGGGTTTTTTCTTTTTCTTTTTTTTAAATTTTGATAGTTCCTTCTTTGTGTAGGCTGGTCAGCAGGTGAGGGCTAAGACACAGGAAGCTGTTGAAGGAGTAAAGAATGCGACTGGCATGAACAAGTGAAGCTGGATCGATGGAGTCCAATGATCGTCAGCTGCATGAAATTTAGAAATTAAATGCAATGTTCATCTATTCACCACGTTGTTTTTGTTTTTTGTTTTTTGTTTCTGTCTTTCCTTTTGTATAAAGAAGAGAGCTCTCTGATCTGCAGTTCTCTCGTGAGTTTGTAGGCACATGCATGTTTTACCCTCATTAGAAAAATTTTACTTTAAGTTCACTACATGTTCAAATGTTTCAGTTTATGAAATCATAACAGTGTCAGCTTAGTGCTTCATCAATTGACCCAATATGTCCAAATGGCCTAATATGCCAATTCCATTCTTAAATCTATTTGATTACAACAAATATTATGCCTTCTCAAATCAATCGGTAGCTTTGTCGGTGAATTTAACATATTATTTCCAAGAAATGCTATCGATGTTTTTATTTATTTGTTGGTATATTTATCAGTAAATATAATATATTACTGTTATAATACCATTTATAATTTTATTGGTGTGTTACTATTAACAATGATATTTGCAGTAATTTTTTTTTAACTTTCTGCAATATATCAATAATTTAATTTTATTGGTAATCCCATCAGTAATAGTAATATTTATAGTAATTCTTTTCTGATCTCTGAAATATACTAATAGATTTAATAATGAAAAAATTAGATTCCCATCAGTAATAGTAATATTTATAGTAATTCTTTTCTGATCTCTGAAATATACTAATAGATTTAATAATGAAAAAATTTGATTGGTAAATATCACCGTAATATACATGAAAAAAAACCAATTAGTATTTTTATTTGTATTTATTAATTTTCTAATACTAATTTACATCATTTTGACTTAGGCTATTTAACCCAATCCATTTTCCTATACATCAACAAATCTCAAGCTAGGGAACAAAAAACTTTCTATTATATGCTCCATAGTAAAATTGTTAATAATTAGTTGAGAAAAATAGCAACAAAAGAAAAGAAAATGTTGGATTATTAGGGATTTTGGCATGGCAAAACAAGACCAGTATAACATATGCCATGTTTTATCTGTTTGAATTGCTTTGTCATGAAACATGCAAAAACACTTGATCACGTCCATGTTTAATGATCTTCACAGCATGGAATTCATTATCGTCTGTATTTAGACCAAAGAAATAACTCTCACCCCTGGTGGTGGGTTTAACATGATATCTTTTTTAATATATTTTTTATTAAAGCAAATCAGCCCATTGATGCATGAAACTTGTTTTTTTTTTTTTTTATAAAGTTTGTATTTGGTAATTTTATGGGTGTGGAATATGTATGAACTCGAACACTGTACAGTTTCTCTGGCAGCCTTATCCGAGTTTCAGTTTATGACTTCCTTAAATTGTATAAAACAAATTCAAGCCTACATATCAGGCTAAACACTATCAGTTTAAGCATGCAAACAGAAATGTAATGATTGAAAACAAATTATTAAAATTCAAATAAAAAACTAAAATAGTATTTAAAGACAATTATTAAAATTCAAATAAAAAACTAAAATAGTATTTAAAGACAATGTTAAAACCAAAAAGTTAATGAACCCTTTTTTTTTTTCAGAAGTATATATATGCATTGGTTATAGAAGTCCAGTGTAGGCGGGACTTTGGATGAAGCTAGACTTCATCCTTAGATAAAATTACATCAAATCAGAGTTGCTGTAGGTTTTAAACTGCGGAAGTATAGGTAACGGATTCTCTTGAATTTCCAGCAGTAGCATTATCCATTATAGAGCACTACAATAAAAAAACCTCATACGGGCTCTCCATACAAAAAGGATTGTAGATCATCTCGAACTTCATTTTCTTGAACCAGGCATGTTGGATTTGCTTGCGGCAGCTGTTGCGAAAACAACCCTCTCCAACCGCTGTAAGGCTGGAACCAGAAACTTGGGCGTCAAGATGATAACCGTCAGCATCAATTGCAAGGGATTCAACCGGAGTCAATCCTTTTGGTGTAGAATTAATGAACCTCATCAGCCTCAGGTGTTGTTTGAATGAACGGAACCCCATCTGCCAAGTCAGAGCCACCATCGAAATCCAGCAGTCGAAGAAGCTCTCGATGGTAATCATCATCCTCCTCTGTTGCAGAAGGCTCCTCATCATTGTCGATGCACACGACCTTATTTGATTGCAAGTTCTCTGCACAACTTGAAGTGGATACAGTTGGTTCTGCAACGTTGATAGTTGATGCAACGGAACTGACAGCCACCTGATCATTGTCAAAGTCCTGAACAAGTTGATGAGAAAACGACTCCAAATTGTCAAATGTCACCCCATTATACACGATCTCAGATTCAGTTTCGGCCGCCGCCTCGAAACCCGTGATCTGTTGCTGGTGATAGCCTTCACCAACCCTGGCCTTCTGAGATATGGTGTTTGTTGTATCATCAACACCGTCAGCTTGCCTTCTCCTCTTTTTGGTCGTTTGTGTGTGGCTCTTGTTGTCTTCTTTCCTTCTCAATTGACACAGAACAATGACTTGAGAAAGGGATGGCAAGCTATACTCGTACATTGTCCAGCCGTAGCCATGTTGGCCAGACTGAGTGCTTTGATAACTGAAGCTTTTCCTGATGGCTGTGACAGAGCAATGTTCGTCAATAGCAACACCAATAGCTCGGTCAGTGTCTTCTCTATGCCATGTTGCAGGGCCACCGGCAATTTTGCGGGTGACATGGGAAGTGGGGCTTTTCTTTTTGAGGTTAGTGAAGAAGAAGACATCTTCTCCTTGGAGCCTGTGGAAGGCGTTCCAAATTTGCAGAGGTTGATAGGCGTAGATGTCACAATCTCTAACAGGAGCGGAGGTGATGAAGAGAGGGTTGGTGACCTTTGGGTAGAGATAGAATTGGACCAGTTCTTGATCAGTGGGAGAGAAGCGGTAACCAGGGAGTAGGGTTTGCGGTAGAGAGAAATCCATTCTTATGTAATTTAGTTATAAAATACAGAAGAAAGTGAGGTGATGCTATCTCCCCAGACTCGTTTATATATGTATTTTTAGGTTTTTTTGTTGTTGTTGTGGCGGTGGCGCTTCCAAAGGTCTTTGAATATATTTGTTAACTAAATTAACAGAATTCCTTTTTTTTTTTCTGAAAGGAGTCAGTTAGAGTCCGTTAACGTTAAAGCTAGCAACTGAACTGAAGTGAGCACACGGTGCCGGACAAGAGAAGCGGAGCTGAGGTGTAGTGTTTGTATAAAGAAAGGAGAGAGTAGGAGGAGGAGGAGGAGGAGGGTATGGGTGTGTGTGTGTATGTATGAACTCGAACAGACAGTTTCTCTGGCAGCTTTATCCGAGTTTCAGTTTATGACTTCTTTAAATTGTGGAAAACAAATTCAAGCCTACATATCAGGCTAAGCACTATCAGTTTAAGCGTGCAAACAGATATGTAATGATTGAAAACAAATTATTAAAATTCAAATAAAAAACTAAAATAGTAGCAAACATATATAAACGATAACTATCAGAATTAATAATATTAATATAGAGTAGCAAACATATATAAAAGATAAACCATTGTCAATACAATACGACGTCATATAAAACGAACAGCGCCAACAGTTGAGAAAAAAGGTAGGAATTCGATAGCCACAAACATGATTTTATAGATAAATTGGCAAAGTGTTCCTTACAGATTGTAGCTTGTATGGAAACTTATTTACACGCTAACAGATTGTAATTAAATCATAAACAGAAAAAGATCATGTTGAATATTAAAACTGAAATGCACAGACAATTAATTAACTCTTCCCTCTCGTCAGTTATTTGGTTATAGAAGTCCAGTGTAGGCAGGACTTTGGATGAAGCTAGACGTCATCCTTAGGATAGAATTAAATCAAATCAGAGTTGCTGCAGGTTTTAAACAGCGGAAGTATAGGTAACGAATTCTCTTAAATTTCCAGCAGTAGCATTATCCATTATAGACCATTACAATAAAGAAATCTCATACGGGCTCTCCATACGAAAAGGATTGTAGATCATCTCACCTGTTGCGAATCTGACCACAGATTTCTCACTCATAGACTTGCGATCATCAATACTACTAGCCCAGTCTACATCTATAAAATCATGTAAAGCAAAGGAGGAACCTTGAGTGATATGAAAACCATAAGATGATGTACCTTAAGGTAGCGTAAAATGCATTTAACAGCGGCCCAACGAGAAGCCGTAGGAGAATGCATAAACTGACAGACTCTGTTAACAACAAAGCAGATATCTGATTGGGTGAAGGTAAGGTACTGAAGAGCACCTATAATTAGACGAAATCGTGAGGAATCAGAGAATGGATTATCCGACAGTATAGTAACTTTTAAAGCTAAGACTGGAGTATCAACGGTTTGCAAGAAGTCATACCAACCAAAGTGAGGATGTTAAGAATATATTTGTGCTGGCGCAACATCAAACCCATACTTGTAGATGAAACTGCAATACCCAGAAAGTAGTGAACAATGCCTAAGTCACGAAGCTTGAACTCAGAGCTTAGTAATTGTATTAGGTGATGAAGCATAACATAGTTGCTACCCATAAGCAAAATATCATCAACATACACCAGGAGATAAAAAATATTAGTACCATCAGATAAGATAAACAGGGAGGTGTCAACCTTAGAGACAAGAGAACCAATAGAGAGCAGAAAGTCACTCAGACGAGTGTACCATACCCTTGGTGCTTGTTTTAAACCATACAATGACTTGTGCAATCGCACACATGAGATGGAAGAGTAGGGTCAACAAAACCTGGAGGTTGTTTCATGTAGACCTCTTCAGTAAGAAAAGAAATGCATTATGAATATCGAGCTGATGAATCTTTCAATGGAGAAGACTAATATGATAGTGGCCTGCTTAATAACTGGGCTGAAGGTTTTAGAATAATTAATGCCTTCCTGCTGGGTAAGGCCTCTAGTAACTAGATGTGTTTTATAACGCTTAATGCTACCATCAACACGATGTTTGATCCGATATACCCATCTGCTGCCAACAACATTCGTCGAAGGATGAAAGGGTACTAGAGACCAAGTGTGATTAGAACTCAATGCCTTGATCTCATCACACATAGCATTATGCTAAACGGCATACTTGTCAGCATCAAAGAAGGCAAGAGGTTCAGAGGAAGGAGAGAGCAGTACCCGGGTGGAAGCTGTATCAATGGCAGCAGAATCCACTAGATTTGTTGTCTTTGGCTGCCACGGCCTAAGGACCATAGGATGGCTGCTAATCAAGGGCGGTGACACAGGAGAAGATGGTGGCAAGGAGGTGTCCTATTGCAGCGGATAAGAGGAGAAATGAACCACCAGATTCAGACTAGCTGAAGAGGCTGTGGGAGAATATGCCGCAAGCAGAGGGTTGGGAGCAGCAACGGGGTAGTCAACAGAGGTAGATTCTGTAACAGCCTCAACACTGGCCAAATAAGGAGTAAAGGAGGAACCATAGGGCGTCCCAACACCAATAGAGGCGTCAAGCTGGAGTGTAGGGGAGATTGATTTGCAACTTGTACTTGTAGCAGAATGGTTAGATAAACATGCATGTGATGATGGGCAAGGGAAGGGTGGAGGCTGTAACGTTTTGGTAGTGGGGGGCGGCAGAGCAAAGGTAGAGGAGGGATGGTGAGGTGCAGTATGGGTGGTGAACAATGGGGAATGGATTAGATTTGGGAGGAGGGCAGTGGCATGTAAGGTGGGGGTTGTAGTCGAAACCTTTGCAATATGTTTAGAATTATCAAACGGAAACATATGTTCATAAAAACGGACATGAAGAGAGATATAAATGTGTTGAGATGCAATGTCAAAACATCGATAACCAAGGTGAGATGAGCTGTAACCAAAATACACACATGGAGAGGAATGAAATCCATTTTATGATTGTTATAGGGACGCAAAAATGAAAGCAGAGACATTTAAAGGTACACAAAAAATGATAATCAGGAGACCATTGAAACAAACAATCAAACGGGGATCGATTTGCAAGAACAAGAGTAGGCATGCAATTTATGAGATAGACCGAAGTGTCAAAAGCTTAATTACAAAACCGGAATGGTGCTTTACATTGTCCTAGAAGAGTAAGGCCAGTTTCCACAATATGCCTATAACAACGTTCTACTGTGCCATTTTGTTCACGAGTGTGAGGACAAATCAGACGGCGATGAACACCAATGGCGTGAAAGAAAGTGGATAGTTATCGATATTCACCGCCCCAATCAGTTTGAACATATTTTATTTTTAATGAAAATTAACGCTCAACGAGGGTTTAAAACTGGTGGAAAACAGAGTAAACATAAGACTTGGCAATAAGGGGATAATACCATATATATTTTGTGTGCATATCAACAAAGATAACAAAATAATGATAGTCATCCGAAGAAAATAGGGGAGCAATTAGGTCCATTTTTCTATACATCAACAAATTAAGCTCAAAGTAGGGAACCAGAAACATTCTTATATTCTACTATTATATGTTGTATAGTAAAATTGTTAATAATATATTGGAAGAAAAATAACAACAAAAGAAAAGAATAGGTTGGATTATTAGGGATTTTGGCATAGAAAATCAAGACCAGTATAGCATACACCATGTCTCATCTGCATAAAACTTTTGTTTTAAGTTTATCACGCCTTGATAGTATCCATTTCAGGCTTTTTGTGGCAACACCAGTTTGTTCAGGATTTGTGCCGCTTCCAGTGTAATAGAAAAAACAGGAGAGATGCAATAGTTTCTTCTTCTTCTTAGTTTTATTGTTAAAACCAGCTGCAAGTCCTTCACTCCCATGGGACAGTATAGTCAAGTTATTGAGTCATTGATTCAAACAATGTTATTGGTCTATAAGGTTAATTGTGTATGATATTGGATCATCCATTTTATCCCACCATAGATATGTTTCTGCATTTATATGGAGGAATTTAGTCATCCATTTCAATTTCTTTAAATTGTAAGGATGATCATATTAACGCATTATGAAGCCTTCTCTTTTCTATACATCATAGCAGTTTCATCACTCTATAATTGAAAAAACATATATTGAACCAACATTTCATATCTATTTTATAACGCAGTACTTTAGATGATTTTTTCAATTAAATGATAATTTGTACGTTGTCTCATATTACATGGAAAAAGAGTGGTTTGATTGTAAAAAGAGAAAATGGTATATATATTTTTGTACCTTGTTTCATGTTTAGTATAATATAGTATAATATATATTAATGTCTTCTCATTATCATATTGCAATTATGTAAAATGTCTTCTCAATAGGATAGTACTCTAGGTACTAATCCTTGAGCGATCTAATCATTTCAACTTTGAATTCCCGTAACTAAGTGGAATAAGAGGAAAAATAGATGTGGTTTAGGGTCATTGAAGAGAAGCTCCTAAACTAAGTGTGGGATGTAAATCAATAAAATTAGTATGTGTATACTGTGATAAAGCTTTAGTGGGTGGAGGTATTGATCGACTCATGCAAAATTTAGCTCAAACTAAACTAGAAGTGGAATAATGCCACAAATGTCCAAATGTTTGTCATCAAATGCTTTTAAAACTTCAGAGAAATGTTGAGAAGAAGGAAAAAAAGCTAGAGAAGCGCAACCAAGTTTCAATAATAAAAAAAAAACTTCAGGTGTATTTTTTAAAATATATTAAAATGATTTTTTTATATATATTTACACATCAAAATTATTTAAAAAAACAAAAAAGAAAAGCTAAAAGCATTTTTTAAACGCATATCAACACAAAAATATGTAAATATTCTATTGTTCTCCAGTATAGCACAAGTAATTTCGCTAATCCTTCTTGTCATTGTAATAAAATGCTTTGACCGATTTTACATAGGTGACCCAACATATATATATGTATATATATATATATTTCAAGACGACAGTCCCTTGGTTGAAGACAACTCTAGTAGCTCACTATAAACACTACCAAATTATTCAGTTTTAACAATGGAAATTTTTATCGGTAATTACACTAACATTTTGTTTGTGATTATTTTATTGATGGAAACCATCCGTTGGAAAAATAGTTGTTCAGTAATTTCTAGTCTGTCGGTAAGTTCATCGTTAATAAATTTACAGATGGCTTTACAGATAGACCACGCGCGCCAAAATTTTTTTTTTGCTTCAATCCATCGATAATGCCCTTGGTAATATTTAGCATATCATCGACAGGATCATCGTGGGTAATTTTGGCAGTGAGTTACAGTGATATTTGTAGTAATTGTTTTTCAACTTTCTCGAATATACCGACAAAATAATTTCGTTTATGATTTAATAGTTGCTGGGGCATTTGCTGTAATCTTTGTTAGAGAATAATATAAATCATATCCTGGGACCTCACCTAATAGCTTAAGCTTTTGGGTTGAGATGGTTCTTTGACATGATATCAGAGCCTTGATGACCAAGTGATCACGAGTTCGAATCTCACCATCCCCATTTATTTGATAAAAATTAAACACAAGGTAATGTGGGCCTGTGCAAGTTTCAAGCCCAAAAGGGCTTTCACTTGAGGGGGTGTGTTAGAGAATAATATAAATCATATCCTGGGACCTCACCTAATAGCTTAAGCTTTTGTGTTGAGATGGTTCTTTAACAATCTTTTCCAACTCTCTGGAATATACCGATGAAATTATTCTTTCAGTAACCCCGTCAGTAATAATTTAAATATATATATTTAAAAAAATCTATTGAACAAAAATAGAAAATAAATAAAAAATTAAATTAATATAAAATTCAAGTATTTAAAAATCAATTATCTTAATATAAAAATTAAATATTTATTACAAATTTATATGTTCAAATACAATGAAATTAAAATAGAGACGGTGTTTGAGGAGGAGGAGGAAACTGGTCGTCCTCAGGACCATGAGGCTAATAAGTGGGTACAAATGTCCCACCCATCTGTGATCTCATATCCATGACCATTTGACAGAGTTCTTTATAATCCATAGAGAGTCCTTCATATTTTTCATTGAGATGGACCATATGTTCTTGCACTCCTTGATCTAACAAGGCCGTGAACTCTGAGGAATGAGTGCTCAGGACCGATTGCGAGCACCCAACAGTTGAAATACTACGGGCCATCCGTAAATACTCGGCCATAGTAATAGAGTCCATACACTTGATTTTTATCGGATCCACCAAACGATCCTACCTCCAACCACAAATCCGGATCGAAATCCATGTAGGTCGAAGGATCGTCCTTGTACCTCTCCTTCAACTGGTTATTATGTCTCCTAGAAATAAAAAATAAAATCATCAAATTCAAGTAAATAATAACTTAAAAAAATGGTTGAAAACTAACATACCACAAAGTGTTGAGCTTGGCTGTCGACAAATTGCTGCACCCTTTTTGGCGGTCATCACTCCGCACATGCATTTCCATAAAAAGCTCCATTGAGCTTAGCTCTTGTCCAAGAGTCGTAACTTGCAAGATAAAAATGTTGTTAGCTAAATATATTTATAAATAACAAAAAATTAAAAAATAAATATAATTTCAATAAAGTAAACGAATTAACTTAATAAATATTAAAATTGTAAGTTAATACTAACCTTCAATATTAAAAACCATAAATTGACCTGTGGTTTCCATTCAGGATGTTTGTAAACCTGGCTCCATTGAAACAATGGAATTTCCATTAATGATTTAAATGTTGATGTTATTATTTGGGCAGACTCAATGTTTGTGAACCTAAAATTAGATAAATTTAATGAAATATTATTTGTTCATAAATTGTTAAACATAAACCAACTAAAAGAAAAAAAAACTTACATTGAAATGTTGTCCTTCCATTGCGCCTCGTACTTGCAGGTGAATGGATCCCTTTATGAAGGGACCCTCACTCTAAATTATGGCATCGCACTTGAAGAGGCAGTATCGTGAGTCGATGCATGTGTTTCAGGTGCCTCTTTTTTGTTGGCACCTAATGACTCGTAGTTGTCATTATCACTGCTAGAAGAACTAGTAGCGATCCTATACTCACGACGTGCAATTGATTTTCCTCTAGGCATCTACATAAATTTACAGAAAAAATAAATAATTTTGATTGTTTTAATAAAACTTTGGCAGCACCTCCTCTATACGGTAACCTACCAAAATTTTTTAATCTGCAAATAGACAATATATATGCCACAAACTAGTTCATTTTATTATATTTCTACCAATAATTTTTAATAATTCAATTTCATATAAAATTCTCATTTTGTACATGATAATATTTTTAATTCTAAATTGACAAATTTATTTTAAATGGAATACATACAATATAATAATTAAAACTAATCCTACAAAGTTAATTATATATTAACAAAAAGATTATAAAAAAAGAAAATAACTAAAATTCAACAAAATAATGAAAAATGATTGCAATAACAACTAAAATTCAACACAATTATTACTTCATAAAATTATAAAGAACAAATAATTGAACAAAAATAGTAAAAAAAATAAAAAAAAATACAAAAACAAATAAGGAATAAGGAATGAAATATTCTTAACTTAATGGCATGCTTAATTTTAGAGTTGAACTAGGTGTGATAAAAAAACAAAAATATATTGTTAAAAAACCTTAGAAAAGAAGAAAAATAAGAAGAAAATACTTAAAAAAATATACCCACAAATACCTATTGATTGTGTTGAGAGAAAGAAAGCTTGATTTCTAGCCTTGATGTTTGAGAGACAGAATAGAATAACAACTTAGTGAGGAGAGAATTAGAGAGAAAACTATATGGTTTTAAGCTGAGAGAAAACAATGAAGGTGTGTTGCACTTATTGTGTTTTTATATTAAGTTTTACGAATGGAATTACTAATGAATTATTAAATATTATTATTAAATAGTCTGTCAGTGATTTCGACTGTAAAGTCTCTTTGAAATTTTTTATTTGCACAAAACATTTCACAAAACCCCTCTAGATTTATTAATTCTGTATGTTATTACATTGATATTATATTAAACAGTTAGTAAGAAATGCATTAATTACCAGTGCGTTGGTATTCACATTCCATCGGTGATTCCAGTAGTAAACCTGTGAAAATGTGCACCTCAGTTAGTAAAAGCATTAAGTGTCAGTGCGTTAAAATTTGCATTCCGTCGGTGATTCCTTTCGAAATATTAAAAACTTTAATTGCCATCACTAGCATGTGAAGGGGAACAATTCCCTTTGCCTTAGGAAAATACCAACGACCAAAGCCTGTTGGTATAACCATATGTAATGAGTTCCATGAACAGTACTAGGAAGAAGGGGAACAATTCCCTTCGCCTTTGGAATATACTGATAGACAGAGCCCACCGATATATCTGTTTGTAATGAACAAACTGTCAATATTAATTTCTATCGGTGTGAAATAGTATCTAATGCCAAATTGTTTTTGTATTCCATATTTATCTATCTTGTAAATACTTAAATAGATAGCGGCACGCACAACACAATAACATCGGTTCATATAACAATAATAAAATAAATATTTCTTTATAGAGAATTTCATTAATAAATATTACATAGTTTATGTCATTACACTTTCGTGTTTTGCAAATTAGTGATAGTTGTCGTTTTCTTCTTCAATTGACTCGTCGTTAGCTCTATCACAATCTTCTATGTTGATTTCATTGCTATCATCATCTTTATCGACTTGTGCATATCCCCTGGGACTTGAAA
The DNA here is from genome assembly GCF_951802175.1 of Populus nigra. Classification (NCBI taxonomy): domain Eukaryota; kingdom Viridiplantae; phylum Streptophyta; class Magnoliopsida; order Malpighiales; family Salicaceae; genus Populus; species Populus nigra. The sequence goes on along the minus strand of NC_084858.1, from coordinate 13,428,059 downwards.
CAACATTCAACTCCTTAGCGTCAACATCAACAAAAATATTCTTGGTAACATGAAAATTTAAATTTTCTTCTAAGTCAATCGATAAAGCAACTCGATATAGATGACGTCATGGTTATGATGGAGGAAATTGATTTTCCAATATGGAAGCTCCCCAAAAAATACTTTGCTTTATCCAATTGTGGGTCAAACCAAAACAAAAAAACTTCTGCTTACCAGATTGAAAACCAAAAACAATGTCACCGTATTTCGACACCACGTCGTACAATTCTTCACTCGAAAGATGCGGCGGTACAACATCTTTTTCAACTCTGCTAACAAAGAATTCCTTTCTATACCTATGATCGTTGGGAAGAACCGCTAGTGATAGTAAAAAAAGATGTTATACTGCCATTTGTTAGCATGAATGCCTTGTTATTTTCCATGCAATATAGAGATGCTAGTTTTCCATACGTGCTTGACACGACCAAAAGATTGATATCTTCTCCCAAGTGTAGGAGTGTCGAAGTAATAAATAACCCGGTAAGACCGGGGTCGAACCATAGGGAGGTTAACTATATAAATTATAAATAACAATAATACAACAACAACAACAACAACAACAACAACAACAACAACAACAACGATGATAATAATAATAATAATAATAATAAAGAGAGCTTTGAGATGTGATATTGATATAAGGATTAAACAATGATAAAAACAATTGTCAAGGTTAGAGGATCCACTAATGGTATTTCAAACAAGCACAGCATAAACTTTTATAATTCAATTGGAAACCACATACAAAGGAGGTTCCAATCAGGTTATAAATTATTCACATGATTACAGTTATCTCATTCGAATAATGCTAATACTTGTAAATGTTGTCAGACATTTATGATTATAACTTATGTTAACAACAAATCAAGTTCCTTTCATAGCACAGGTGTCGGTTATACCATACGGTTTGGGCTATGAAAGTGCCAAGTATTTGTTGTACCAAGGGTTATACAACATAAATCAAGATTAACCATTTAACAAGCAAAGTATTAAAAGTGAACAAGATAACAAATACAAAACATGTTAGTATTAAACATTAAAGTCCATGTTGAGTTTACATTATACTTATTCTTACACCATTAGTATAACCTTTTCACATTGACATAATAAACTTAGCTAAACATAATGAAGAAGAGAAACATAAATAAGCAAGATAAGAACATAAATAAGATATAAGTTAACTAAGTAAAGGAAATGAAAAGTCCATGTTGAGTTTGGACTGAACCAATATCTTTTTTCTAAACTTAACCCTCTCTTTGTCTTCTCAATTTCAGTAGTTCAACTCATCAATCAATCCTTTGATTTATGTGATAGGCTTGCATTTAAGATAAACATTTACCATAAATTAAAGGTATCTTATGGTATCAGACTTGTTATTATAAAACATGCTTTAGTTAAGGAGTTATTGATACTTCAAGTGCAAAATAATGATATAAAACCTTGATAAAAATACACTTTTAAGTACTAATCACCCCCCCAACCAGCTTATTACTAGTCCCTAGTAATCAAAGGGTTAAAATAGAAAAACAATTTGCAAGTTCCACAAAGCAAGGCATTCATCATTCAACTTCCATTAATTTATTCAGATAAACAAACTCTCATTAAATTTATATATCTGCTCAATACCTCTTAAAAAAAATATTAATAAACCTTTATTTTTATGTGCTAAATGTATGAAAACATAGATGATGGGCTTTTATTGGAAGAAAACAATATTCTGTTCTAATGTTTAAGGTTAACTTCCTTGGGTTGGGATTATTATCTTCTTTTTTTGTTCTTTTTTTCTCTCTCTTTTTAAAAAATATATATACATATAACTTAAAACACAATGCATCTTTAACCCATGTAACGAGCTTTCGGCTAATGACTCCCAGACCAGTTGGTCTTAGGGCAGTAGGTGTTGAGACACCTCTACGAGCTTAGTAACTCAGGTTGCAGATACTGATACGTAGATAGTGCAATGTTTGGTTCCCTTAAGCTTTTCTCCTTACCCATGTAACAAGCTTTGGGCCAATAGCTCCTAAGTCATTTGACTTTAGGGTATTAGGTGTTAAAACACCCCTTCGAGCTTAATTGTTTAAGTTAGGGAGGCTATGAAACCCAACTTCTCTATGTTTTTATTATCATCAATATTATCAATTTTTTTTGTGCAAATTATGTACTATCCATTTCCCTTAGTTGTTACCTTTAACAAAACAACATAAATAATGTAATAATCCAATGTGCAACCCACGTAAAGTGTGTGTGTGAAAATGAAGGTTTAAGAATACTTGTTAAATGAGTATATGAGCAGGATCAAATGATAACAATGCGAGAGTTTGTAAACCTGAATATTTCAAGAAGTATTCTGATGGACCTTGATAAGACTATTTACTAAGATGCATTTCAAGAGTCAATAAAATTCCTCCTTACTCTGCCATCTTAATAACAGTTTTGTCAAATGGTTTTAATAATAGCAAAAACAGTTAGTATGTTAGTTTTTTTTTTAATATCAACTACTACCCTCCCCCCCAACCAGAATGAGACATTGTCCTCAATGTCATAAGGTAGAAAGATAGAGTATAAAAGACATCATCTGAAACATTCTCCTATTGTTTATCTATGCTTCTCTTATTCATAATATTCAGCTAAGTTTATTATGTCAAAGTGAAAAGGTTACACTAGTGGTGTAAGAATAAGTATAGTATAAACTCAACATGGACTTTAATGTTTGATACTAACATGTTTTGTATTTGTTATCTTGTTCACTTTTAATATTTTGCTTGTTAAATGGTTAATCTAGATTTATATTGTATAACCCTTGGTACAACAAATACTTGGCGCTTTCATAGCCTAACCGTATGGTATAACCGACACTTGTGCTATGAAAGGAACTTGATTTGTTGTTAACATAAGTTATCATCATGAACACCTGACAACATTTATAAGTATTAGCATTATTCGAATAAGATAACTAATGTAATCATGTTAATAATTTATAATCCAATTGGAACCTCCTTTGTATGTAGTTTCCAGTTGAGTAATAAAAAGTGTTTATACTATACTTGTTTGAAATACCATTAGTAGATCTTCTAACCTTGACAACTGCTTTTATCATTGTTTAATCTTCACATTAATCTTACATCTCAAAGTCCTCTTTAACTCATCATCATCATTATTATTTATAATTTATATAGTTAACCTCCCTGTGGTTCGACCTTAGTCTTGCTGGATTATTTATTACTTCGACACTCTTGTACTTGGAAGAAAACATCAACTCTTTGATCGTGTCAACCGGTATGACCCTAAATCATTCTCATTGCATCCATAACCATAGTCCTATAATGATTACTATTGTCATCTACAACTTCATGCATGCTGCTAGCATTAGAAGTTAACCCAACCATCCTTTCTACCATGATCTTGTGAGGAACATATGGTTTTTTTGTGTGTATACCAACACAAATATTGCTCAATGAATATTTTTTTTGTAGAAGATACATCGTTACAATATCTGGATTGAGAAACATTTTTTTACACTTTTTGCATGGAAATCTAATACCACTTCCACTAATATTTCTTGGATTAGATATTGTGTAATTAATAAAACCTGAAATCCCATTAAATAATCTATTCCCCGCAATCCTTGGCGTGAATCTCGATACATTCATGAACAATCATCTATCACTTCTATCAAACCTATATAAAATAATGATGACAACATGTATTAATTAACTACATTAACTAAATAAATTTGCAAAAATATTGGTTTAACTCAAGATTATTCAATCTATTTTAATACTTCTCTTAATTCATTATAAATTATCTACATAAATGCAAATTTGTATACATTAATGACACGACCAAAAGATTGATGTCTTCTCCCAAGTGCAGGAGTGTCGAAGTAATAAATAACCCGGCAAGACCGGGGTCGAACCACAGGGAGGTTACTTGTATAAATTATAAGCAACAATAATATAACAACAATAGTAACAACAACAACAATAGTAACAACAACAACAATAATAGTAGTAGTAGTAGTAGTAGTAATAATAACACCAATAATACTATTAATAATGATAATAATAAAGAAGAAGAAGAAGAAGAAGTTGATGAGAACTTTGAGATGGAAGATTAACGTAAGGATTAAACAATGATAACAACAAATGTCAAGGTTAGAGGATCCACTAATGGTATTTCAAACAAGTATAGTATAAACCCTTATTATTCAATTGGAAACCACACACAAGGAGGTTCCAATCAGATTATAAATTGTTAACATGATTACATTAGCTATCTTATTCGAATAATGCTAATACTTGTAAATGTTATCAGGCATTCATGATTATAACTTATGTTAACAACAAATCAAGTTCCTTTCATAGCTCAGGTGTCGGTTATACCATGCAGTATGGGCTATGAAAGTGCCAAGTATTTGTTGTACCAAGTGTTATACAACATAAATCTAGATTAACCATTTAACAAGCAAAGTATTAAAAGTGAACAAGATAACAAATATAAAGCATGTTAGTATCCAACATTAAGGTCCATGTTAAGTTTATATTATACTTATTCTTACACCATTAGTGTACCCTTTTCACCTTGACATAATTAATTTAGCTAGACATAATGAAAGAAAGAAACATAAATAAACAAGGAAAGGAAATGAAAAGCATAAGCAAGAGATTAATATAAGCAAAACTTAAGCATTACAAAATATAAAGAGAGAGCAAGAGCATGATCTTGATCTGAAAACCAAGATGCCTAAATACATGGCAAATGCCTCCTTTTATAGGCCAAAATTCGGAACTATTGATTTGTTGACTAATTGATGAGTGGGTGGCCACATCTTGACTTGGTGACAATTCTTATCTTCTTGTCTGCCAAAAACGTCATTGATGGCGTCATAATTTGAACAAACTTGAATCATGAAAGTTCTAGGAAATTGTCTCATCTTTCCAGGGTAAAAATTTGAGATCATTTGGACTTCTAGAACTCGAGATATGGGCTGAACACTGAATAGTGTCTGGGCTGCAGGACAGATTCGGACTTCTTCTTTGTTGCTACAATTTGGACTTGAAAACGGCCTTGTTAAATCTTGGGCTCCACATGAAAGTTGTAGGCCTATGTCTTATCTTTCCATCCATATAAAATGGACCTAAATCCAAGATCTACAGCTCCAGATATGACCCAATTACCGAACTATGTTCCAGTTTGGACTGCACCAGCATCTCTTTGGCCATCTTTTTGTCCTTTCAATTTCAGTACTTCAACTCATCAATCAATTCTTTCATTTATGTGATAGGCCTGCATTTAAGATGAACATTTACCATACATTAAAGGTATCTTATATAATTCGATATGTTATTATAAAACATGCTTTAGTTAAGGAGTTATTGATACTTTAAGTACAAAATGATGATATAAAACCTTGATAAAAATGCACTTTTAAGTACTAATCAATTAACCAGACACAACTTGGCAATAAAATTGACAAAATATAAAACGGACTCGTTAAATAAGTTATTATTTATTTCATCACAAAATACCTAGTTAGTAATTCAATATAAGTTTCAATAATTTACAAACAAATACAATTTTACAAAATCTAAAACAAACCATAACACGTACAAATCATAAATCCATACAACAAGTTTGTTTGAGAAAAAACTATAAAACAAGTAAACACCCAAATAAAATACATATACTACAAAAATATGAAAAAAAATTTAACATTTTAAAATTGTGTTCAAATTGAAAAGGGGTAAATTTACTAATTTAAGATGGAGAATCCTCAATAAAATTTGAATTAGAACACGAATGCTAACAAATTAAGTGTTGTGGTGGCTGTAAAATTTGTGGGAGGTTGAGAGGGGGGAGGGGTGGCTGTTTTGTTGTAAAGAAAAATTTTACAAGGAAGAAGTAGAAATATGAGAGGGGGAGAAGAGGGTCGAGTGTTAGGTCAGAAATTAAATATTACCAATGGATTGATCAAAATTATTACTATGATGGTAACTTCATCAGCAATTCTATCGGTATAAATGTCACGTCACTGTATAATTTGCATTTTTTAAATCTCACTGTAATACCATCCATAATGTCATCGATATATACCGATATAATTTTTTTGTCAAGATATTCATGAACGAATTGTATTGTCGGTCTAATTTCATTGGTAACGATCGATGTCTGTAAAAACTTACACGTCATCACACTATTTGATTTTTTTCTTTATTCCTTCTATTCCCACTGCGATTCCTCCGGTATATACTGACGACATATTCTCATCGTTGGTTACCGATGGATTTAGCAATGGAAAAATTCAATCAATAAATGTCATCACAATATACCAATGAAAAAAATCCATTAGTGTTTCCGTGCGTGTTTGCCAATTTTCTGGTAGTAATAGTCTATCACCTAGGTCCATTTCAAGGATGCTTAAGATTATGTGATGACAAGTGACCATGTTATTTTCATTTACATCATTTTGACATGGCTTTTCAACCATGTCCATTTTCCTATACATCAATAAAGCTCAAAGTAGGGAACAAAAAACATTCATATTCTTCTACTATATGCTGTATAGTAAAATTGTTAATAATTAGTTGAACGATATATTGAAAGAAAAATAGCAACAAAAGAAAAGCAAAGGTTGGATTATTAGGGATTTTGGCATAGCAAAACCAGACCAGTACTATAACATACGCCATGTTTTATGTGCATGAAACTTTTGTTTTCAGTTTTCCATGCCTTGGCAGTATCCATTTCAGGCTCTTTGTGGAACTATCAGTTTGTTCAGGATTTGTGGCACTACCAGTACTGTAATAGAAAAAACAGGAGATATGCAATAGTTTTCATTTCTTGTTAGTTCTGCTGTTAAAATCATATGCAACTCCTCCACTCCCTGCAACTCCTCAACTCCCCTAAGTCCAGGCCAATGTCATTAAGACCGATTAGGACAGTAACTTAGTCAAGTTATTGAGTCATTGGTTCAAACAATGTTATTGTCCAATGAAGTCAATTATGTATGATATTGGATTATCCATTTTATCCTACCATTTAGATATGTATCTGCATTTACATGGAGAAATTTACTCATCATTTCAATTTCTTTAAACTGTATGGATAGTCTTATTAACGCATTATGAAGCCTTCTCTGTTCTATACATCACATCAGTATCATTAATCTATAATTAAAAAAGCAACATATATTGTACCAACATTTTATATCTAATTATTAATGCGGTACTTTAGATGAGTTTGTCAATTAAATGATAATGTGTATGTTGTCTCATATTACTCGGAAAAAGAGTGGTTTGATTGTAAAAAGAGAAAATGGTGTGTATGTATATACGTTTATTTCATGTCTAGTATAGTATAATACAATATATTTTAAAGTCTTCTCATTGATCATATTGCAATTATGTTAAAAAATTTCTCAGTATAGAATGAACTAACCATCCCAACCTTCAATTTTTATATTAAGTGATATAAAAGGAAAACAAATATGGCTAGCGGTCATCGGAGAGAAGCTCCTAAATTAAGTGTGGGATGTAAAAAAATAAAATTAGTATGTTTACATTGTGGTAAAGCTTTTGCAGATGGATGGATTATTCAGCTCAATCAACATGTTGGTCGAACTAAAAAAAAAGTGGAACAATACTGCAAATATCCTTCGAATGTTTGTCATCAAATGCTTTTGAAATTTCAGGGAAATGTTGAGAAGATAAAAAGAGCTAGAGAAATGCAAGAAAATTTTAATCAATATAGTGGACAATAGATGAAGAATAAAGAAAGGAATGTTTAGATAGTTAGAAGATGATGACTGTCGCACGTACATGCGCGACATGGAGGGACATCGAGGTCAAGGAGTTATCATCTAGTTATTTGGGTTAGTATCACTTGGAGATTCGGGTGGACTGATCTTATTAGAATTTTCAAGGTAAGGGACTGGTTATGGTCAGCACCCCTAGAACATCTTATTTGAGGTAAGTTGTATCGTGTAGTGTGGAAGTGGTTTAAAAGTGTTTATGTGTTCTTAGCCTGTGGTTCGTATATGGTTCAGAACAAAGATTTATATTCATGAATAAATCTGATATTTAAAATTTATTATGGGTTTCTATGCTCAAATAAATCCTTATAGGAAGAATTTATGTAGGTTCCCTGACAAGGATTACCTATCCTAAAGACAAAAATATTTCCTATAACTCGTATATTGTGGTTAAAAACACTCATAATTAAAATTAGTGAATATTAAATTTTTTTAAGAATTTCTTAATCAACTTTTGATATTTAAATACCGTTCTACTTGTAGATCCAATATTTATACTAGAATGTTTTGTATGCCCAAATAAATCCTAGTTGTTGATCATTCTTAATATTTTTTTGGGTCAAATGCAATTAAAACATTTGGTTAAAAAAACTTTTATCTTTTATCTTTTTTTTATCATTCATTTAATACAAAATAAAATAAAATGCAAACACACATATTTGTTTTTACAATATTTTTACTCACACACCCCACAATTACATGTTCACAATCTACAAAAATTAAAAATTTAACAATAATTTAAAACACACACTAAAAATTTAAAAATTTACAAAATAATCCTTCAAAAAATTAGAAACTGATTGAAAACATTGCTGAAAACTCAAAAATCACACTTGACGCATCAATAGGTTTGTATGTCTACTTACATGGCATGAAAGAATTGAAGACGTGTGGCATGGTCATTTGCCTGTTCTCATATTTCACATGAATTAATGTTTCATGATTTCTTAGTCTGGTTGATATAATTAAGCTACACATTAAATAAAAGTGGAAAACCAGTCCGAAAGACTGATTCTTCCTTGTCCGTGAATTGCCAATATTTTATCACTACACTGTAAATATCAAAATATAATTGCTTCCAGGGTATTGTTCATGCTGAAATAGAACACTATTTGAATCAACTGGGCTTCATGGGAAGGTGAGTTTGCTTATTCTTTGTGCACATGCATGCTCTTGTTTGGTGTGAATATCTCTTTTATATTATAGAATATTTCTTCTTTCCTTGTTTTTTTTATCCTATGTAGTTATTTATCATCAGGACTTTTTTGTTTTTTTTTTCCTATAAAATTTTCCTTTAGTGCTTATGCAGCAATAAGTTTTAGTATGATGTTCATACTATTGCCAGAGAACTGCAATTTCTTTCGCGGGTCTGCTGCAAATCTTGTGCAATGCCTTAGCTTTTCTAGCCAATTGCATCTATGGTAATTCATAGCTAATCGTTCTATTTACTCCTGTCATTTCAGTCATCAGTTTGCAGATGAGTTCTTCACACTAGGAAGGTACAAGTGTTAGTTTAATATTTATTGCAGTGAATAGGATAGATATATATTATTATATTTATGTAAATACATATTATTTACTATTAATAAAAGCTTAATTTATCTTTAATATTCATATAATATTAGATTAATGAATCAAAATATTTAATTTATAAATATAGAATAAAGATAAAGTTCATGAGATAAAAATTATTTGCAAAGAAAATTATATAGTTGTTATAATTATATGAAATTTTTATTATATCAAAGTATTGTTTTTAAAATGTTTTTGGTCCATGAGATATTATATTTTTTTTTTCTTGAAAGGAAGCTATAACATCCTTAACAATTTTATACATTATAAGCTTTATTTCTTGTAAATTGTTTTTTTGGGTGAATTTTTTTATATATATATAAGCTTAGTTCTATGAGAATTTTACTGAAATTTTAATAAAATTTCTCCAGTATCAAAAGATTCTAAGTTACTGATAAATATCCATAACACTTCAATATACTCATCATATACCCAACCCAATCATTGTTCAACTATTCATATTTACTATTCGGTAACATAACTTATCATAATCATTACAATTCATTTTAATATCATATTATGCATTTAATTATAATATTTAAGATTAAATTCAAAGATCTATAACCATAAGTTATCCTCTACTACTAATCTAAACTATGACAAAAAAGTATAAATACATCATTATATAGTAGCACAAATGAATTGGAGTTATAATTATATGATTTAAGGGAAATTGATATTTAATTATAAAAAAATAATTATTACAATTCTTTATAAAATTAACGAAAAATTCCCTAGATATTTATTATGTTGTTCAAGGCGGAGAAGTAATTATAATTACTTGACAAGTGACATATATATTTCTTAAACAAGGAAGATAATTGCAGTTGTATATTTGAACACAACTCATCAGTTGGATGAACGAAGTGTTAGAATATAGTGATTCAGATTGTGACACTTGTCATAATCTTAATATAATATAATAGATAATTAATGTGCTAGGTTTTTTTTTGATGTAATTACATTTGCATAATCTGAATCAATCAGTTTCTCTCTCTCTCTCTCTCTCTCTTCTCTCTATCTGATATTGATTCAATCTACAAGATTATAGTTTCTTTTGATCAAGTGATCATATATATAGATTAACACAAAATAGACAGAGAGCCAGGAAACACAAGAACAAACGAAGCTGGATGAACACCCATTCCATGTCATCTTCAGAGCAAGAAACTCCAGCAAAGAACTCACACGATTATAACACAGAATCTGCAGGTTCCCTGGCACAAGAATCATCCTGAGCTCTATAAGCAGTCAGTTGAACGTAGCAGCAACAAAGGAATCAACACTGAAGAAGCATCTCTCTATGTAACCATAATGCTAGTAATTACAGATCTTCAAAGAATCTCCACTAATTCAGCCCAGAAAACGAACCAAAGAATGAGGGAAGCATAACACAAAGACCAAACACTAACCCGGATGAAACCACATAATTGTGCCATTGTGATTGGAAGACCAACATTTGCTTTATTACCTAAGAATTTAATAAAAATGTTAAATAATTTTGTCCGTGACCTGAAGTTCAGAAAGATTTTAGTTCAAGCTGCAACGTAACGTGAATCTATAAACTAATTTGACCATACTCCAATGATAAAAGCAATTACTACATTATTGGCTCATTTAAAAATTCCACATAGATGCTCCAATAAAATATAAGGATTTCATCCCTTCAAATAATATTTGTTCACGTTTATTTGATAATGTTATTGAAAGTGTTTTTTTTTAGAATAAATTGAGAATAGTTAGAGGACTAAGTTGAAGTCAGTCCAATATCTAGAAGCGGTCAAAACTTAGCACATAAAAAAATCTAACGCCCTGGTCCAAGGCCCCCAAAATCTCAACCTCAATAACAGCTTGACACATGTTAGTCTCAGTAATTTACACATTTCAGCCATCACTCCACGTAGCATTTTACGTGTCAAGCATTGGCCTGGTTTTAATCACTATAAATTACGGCAACCATGGCTCATGTTTACTACCAAAAGTTGTGTTTTCAATCTTTCAAGTGTTTTAGCTTTCAATTCATTTGTGTTCTCTCAAATCTTTCAAAGAGATCAATAACCAAAAATGGCTGACAACACCCAGAAGATGAGCTACCAAGCTGGTGAGACCAAAGGCCAAGCTCAGGTTAACTTATGAATTTCTTTCTCTATTTTGCCTTTGTTTTTATATATAAATTAATGTGTAATGCTCTATAACATATCGATTTTGTTTGTTTCAGGAGAAGGCGAGTAACTTGAAGGACAGAGCTGACAATGCTGCTCAATCTGCAAAGGAATCAGTGCAAGAGGTTCACATATTTTTGTTCAATCTCTCTTGTTCATTCTCACCACAATGGCACAATGGATTGTGCATAGGATTTAAGAATGACAATAAACCAAAAGGAGTGAGGAACACTCAAGAATAAAATTCGCAAAACTCTAAGTGTTAATAATTAGTTGCATGTTTTGGCACAGATATTGTTGGCGATTGAGTTTGCAGTAGGGTTTATTTTATTTTAATTTTGATAGTTCCTTCTTTGTGTAGGCTGGTCAGCAGGTGAGAGCTAAGACACAGGAAGCTGTTGAAGGAGTAAAGAATGCAACTGGCATGAACAAGTGAAGCTGGATTGATGGAGTCCAATGATCGTCAGCTGCATGAAATTTAGAAATTAAATGCAATGTTCATCTATTCAGCACGTTGTTTTTGTTTTTGTTTTTTTTGTTTTTTGTTTCTGTCTTTCCTTTTGTATAAAGAAGAGAGCTCTCTGATCTGCAGTTCTCTCGTGAGTTTGTAGGCACATGCATGTTTTACCCTCATTAGAAAAATTTTACTTTAAGTTCATTACATGTTCAAATGTTTCCAGCTGTGCTTCATCAATTGACCGTAGATGTCCAAATGGTCTAAAAAGCCATTTCCCTTCTTAAATCTATTTGATTACAACAAATATTATGCCTTCTCAAATCAATCGGTAGCTTTGTCGGTGAATATAACATATCATTTACAAGAAATGCTATAGATATTTTTATTTATTTGTCGGTATATTTATTGGTAAATATAATATATTACTGTTATAATATCATTTATAATTTTATTGGTGTGTTACTATTAACAATGATATTTGCAGTAATTTTAAAAAAACATATTGAATAAGTAATTTATTCTTTCATTTTATAGGTTACTTTTCTTTTTCTTTATATATATATATATATATATATATATATATATATATATCAAGATAACAGTCCCTTGGTTGAAAACAGTTCCATTTCAAGGATGCTTAAGATTATGTGGAGACAAGTGAACATGTTAATTTTATTTACATCATTTTGACATGGCTATTTAACTCGGTCCGTTTTTTTATACATCACAAAGCTCAATTGTATTTGGTTTTAACATTTTGGGCTCCAGTTATTATAATTCGAAGTCTTTGTTCTCTCTAAGCTGATTTTCATTTGCACACGTATAGGATAAATGCCCCAGTATTGTATCTTTTTGCTACAATTTTTTGTTTTTCAATTTGTTTCATGCCTTCTTTCAGAAATATTTAACATATTTATATTATTGAATTGATTGATTAATCATTTAAAATTACTCTTATTTCTAATTTATAAATAAATAATACACGTAATAATCACAAATATAGTTTAAATTGGTTTCTCGATCGTATGCTAACCTTAAATATCGAATAAATCATCTCAGATATTAGTAAGGTAGACAAGTTAACCATGTGAATTAAGTTTTTTTGGTTTCCTCTAATATTTTATAATCATATTACTTTGACCATCAACATCAAGATTACAAGAGACTTGTGTGGATATGATGGAAGTCTTAGATTTATTGATGGCAATGCTTCGTTGGTAAAACTCTCATCGATAATTTTAATTGGTTTGTCGGTGAGTCCGTCAATAATAAAATTACCAATGAAAAAAATATGTAAAAAAAAATTTACACACTTCATTCCTTCGGTATTTTCCTTGGGAAATTTGCCTTATAACAAAAAAAAAATACAATTCCATCAGTGATTAACAAATTTACCTGAATTTAAATACAAGTGTGTAAAAGATCAAGTAATGGTTACTGAATTCAAGGGTGAAGAAATTGATCCACCCGTTAATGTAGTAACAAGAATTGCAGAAGATCATGACAAACAATCCTATGAAGATCAGGACTCTGATCCACCAATGATTGAAGCCAGTGATTGAAGCAGCAACAACTTATTCTCTGTGAATGCAGCAACAGATAAATTACGGGAAGATATGAACTCATGAATTCAAAATCTACAGCTGTTGCCAGCCACATCAATGTATACGTTAGAAGTTGTCACTGTAATATATATATATATATATATAAGGATATGTACAAAATAGAAATAAGAGAGAAAGAGTGTAATTATATACAATCAGTTTTTATTATCTTTTATGGTATCAGAGCTCTAAAAGACTAAGTCTAAATGCCTTCCTTAAATTCTCCTGCAACTCCACCCCACTCCTCTGTCATTTCCATGCCTTCTGTTGCTACTATCAAACTCAACCATGACAACTTCCTTCTCTGGAAAGTATAGCTTATACCATATTTCAGAGGTTAAGATCTCTTTGGTTATATAGATGGTAGGATTTCCAAACCATCTAAAATCATCTCTGTTACTTACCCTGAAACTTTTGTTGTCTTTGAACGTCTAAACCCAGCCTACTCTCAATGGGTTCGTGATGACAATCTTATTCTAAGTACTCTTATGACTTCTCTGTCAGAGCCAATACTTGCTGAAGTTGTCACTTATACATCGTCCAAGGCTGTATGGAATGCATTGGATGACACCTTCTCCTCTCATTCTCATGTGTGCATTCTGCAAATCCACACACAACTTACAACTGCAACGAAAGGAAGCAAAACAACCACTGATTACTTCCATTACATCAAAAGACTCATGGATGAATGGGCCGTTGCTGGACAACCACTGAATCATGATGATATTATAACAGATATTCTTGCAGGACTCAACCATAAATATGAGCATAACTCTACCCTCTAAACTAATGTGACCCTACTCCAATGATAAAAGCAATTACTACATTATTGGCTAAAAGCTCCATAAAAATAATATTTGTTCACGTTTATTCGATAATGTGATTGAAAGTGTTTTTTTTTTATTAGAATAAATTAAAAATAGTTAGAAGTGTAAGTTGAAGCCAGTTCAATCTATAAAGAACCCGAACCTGTTGTTCCGCTATAGAAGCGGTCAAAACTTAGCACACAAAAAAATCTAACGCCCTGGTCCAAGGGCTCCAAAATCTCAACCTCAATAACAGCTTGACACATGTTAGTCTAAGTAATTTACACATTTCAGCCATCACTCCCCGCAGCATTTTACGTGTCCAGCATTGGCCTGGTTTTAATCACTATAAATTAAGGCAACCATGGCTCATGTTTATTACCGAAAGTTGTGTGTTTTCAGTCTTTTAAGTATTTTAGCTTTCAATTCATTTGTGTTCTCTCAAATCTTTCAAAGAGATCAATAACCAAAAATGGCTGACAACACCCAGAAGATGAGCTACCAAGCTGGTGAGACCAAAGGCCAAGCTCAGGTTAGCTTATGAATTTCTTTTTCTATTTTGCTTTTGTTTTTATATATAAATTAATGTGTAATGCTCTATAACATATCGAGTTTGTTTGTTTCAGGAGAAGGCCAATAACTTGATGGACAGAGCTGACAATGCTGCTCAATCTGCAAAGGAATCAGTGCAAGAGGTTCACATATTTTTGTTCAATCTCATGTTCTATATTTTTTAGAGAATTCATTCTCACCACAATGGCACAATGGGTTGTGCATAGGATTTAAGAATGACAATAAACCAAAAGGAGTGAGGAACACTCATGAATAAAATTCGCAAAACTCTAAGTGTTAATAATTAGTTGCATGTTTTGGCACAGATATTGTTGGCGTTTGAGTTTGCAGTAGGGTTTATTTTATTTTAATTTTGATAGTTCCTTCTTTGTGTAGGCTGGTCAGCAGGTGAGGGCTAAGACACAGGAAGCTGTTGAAGGAGTAAAGAATGCAACTGGCATGAACAAGTGAAGCTGGATCGATGGAGTCCAATGATCGTCTATTGCATGAAATTTAGAAATTAAATGCAATATTCATCTATTCAGCACGTTGTTTTTATTTTTATTTTTTTTTGTTTCTGTCTTTCCTTTTGTATAAAGAAGAGAGCTCTCTGATCTGCGGGGTTTTCTCGTAAGTTTGTAGGCACATGCATGTTTTGCCCTCGTTAGAAAATTTATACTTTGATCAGTTCAGTACATGTTCAAATGTTTCAGTTTATGAAATCATAACAGTGCCAGCTTAGTGCTTCATCAATTGACCCAATATGTCCAAATGGCCTAATGTGCCAATTCCATTCTTAAATCTATTTGATTACAATTGTCGCATGTGTACGGCGTCGCGGCGAAAATATTCATTCTTAAAATTTTATCTTATCTAAAAATATATATGGCAAATGTTAGAAAACAAGGAATTCTTGTCTTTTATCTATGGAAAAATAGAATGGGAGCCGCCACCTAATATTTTGGTCACCGGGAACCTTAACTGATCTCAGAGATCAGATACGAGGACTGATTGCGTAAAGGGAAGGTATTAGCACCCCAAATACGCCATACCTAAGATAGACTGCATTGTTTTATTGTCTGATAAAATCTAAGGTCTTGTCATGTTTTCTAGTTGTTGGTCCGTCTATGGTTTAAGAAAAGTTCTTGGTAAGAAGGTCCTTATCTTATCGGGTAAAACCTAACTGTTTTAACGTCAATAAAAGAATTTAATATCCGGAATATGTCTTATGTATAAGGTCCAAACCCTAGATATTAAAACAAAACAAAATAATTGTTTTGAAATTTTTCAAATATTGGCCAATTCTCATGACTTTAATAAACTGGTTATTAAAGCCAAAATGCATGCTAAAACCCTTTTTTTTTTTTTTAAAGATACAATATGATTTTTTTTAATTTATTTTTTAGAGAGACTTGATCATATGCATGAAAACAAAAATATTTTTTGTTTCAATGTTTTAACAAAAATTGGGTATTTTAATACCGGATTTGTATCTTTACGGTGTAAAAATACAAACCAATATTATGCCAAATTAATAAACAATATATGGGAAAATCACAAATTTTTTTGAAAAGATTTTTGCAATTTTTACAATTTATTTAATATTTTGATTTTTTATCTCGTGCGCACTCTTATCATAACTAAGATCAGGACTTAGACCACCCAGTCATTGCCTCTATGAGGAAATTTTTTTTTTTGGGCCGGGTCCAATGCGGCCTATATGGCTGGGTTGGATACAGCAGGCTTGAAGGTCACTGGCCCAAACCAATAACTCGGTTGGGTAAAATATCACGCATGCAATCTCCTTTTTTTACTGTTAAAGTAAATTATAATTCCTTGAATAGTAAACAATAATAATGAAAACAAAACTGCATGCTGTAATCAAAATGCAAAGTGAGAGAAGCTTACCTGGTAACTGAGACCAATGGAAATGATGGTGCTAAAACTTTGGCTCTCGATCAGTAGTAACTGGTTCTGAGGAAGACGAAGACGATGGCAGCACTGGTTTGGTCTCTGTTATATATATATATTGCTTCCTTCTGTTGATGCTCTTTAGACAGTGAAAAAATGATGACGATGAATACGTGGTGTGCTATTTCTTCTGTATTTTCTTGTTTCCGACTGCGTTCTTCTCCCCTATCCTCTTTCTTTTTTTACTCTGTTCTGCTCTCGTCTTTCCTCCTCTGTTCTGCTCTCCTCTCTCTCGTCCCCTCACTGTCTTGTTGTCTTCCCTCTCTGTTTTCTCTCTCTCTCTCTCTTTTTCTTCAATTCTCCTCTGTTCTTCCCTCTCTCTGTTTTTTGCTTTCTGTGTATTTTTAAATCTTTTTCCCTCCCTCTGTTTTCCTTATGCTTTCTCCATTTCTCCACCCGGGTCCCCCCTTATGCTAGGTCTCTCCTCTGGCTTTTATAGCCAGAGGATGCATGCGTTAATGCATGAATATAGTAACGGCCGGCGTGCATTAGCTGTGAAACGCTCCCAATAACTGAAGCAATCTGCGGCTTTTGTTGCTGAATCAATTCCTCTTTCTGTTGAAACGGCTCCTGAAGAAGAGAATGAATAGTGCCTACGACACCGTTTTCCTATTCAAAATGTATATTTTTGATTTCGTCATTGGAGTTTTGTATTTGTTTGTAATCAAGCCCCCTGGATAAATTGTAATTGGATCCCTTGATTTTAGTGCCTTTTCCGGTTTGGTCCTTGGTTTGGATTGTTTCAATTAAATCCTAAATTGGCCATCAAACTACAATAATTATGCAATTAAGCCCCTAATATGACCAAATCAACTCTTCAAAATTATAATTGGACCCTAGAACTTTAATTTCTTGTAATAAAAGCCTAAATTAACTTAAAAAATCAATTTTCTTGCAATCAAACCTTCCATAAATTCAATTAAATCTTAGATAAAATTTAAATGAGTCCATAAACATCTGATTTTAGATTTTTCTTCCTCAACTTGAATTTTCTTTGTCAATAAAGCTCTCATCAGTTAACGATAAACTGTCAAATTTTAACCTTTTATATATTTAAACCTCCTCAATCAATTTTTGATCATTTTTCAGCATTCCAGCATCTTTTTCTCGCTCTTATTATTTTTTTGGATTTCTTCCGAATATTTTTTTATATATTGTTTTTGTATTTTTTTTATTTTTGTGTGGGAACCCAAAGATGGGTACCAACAACAACAAATATTATGCCTTTCCAATTCACAATCCAAAGGTCCGATTAAAGAGATGTTGTGTACTTTAGGTGTATTATGTTTTTTTTTATACCATCACATTAAAAATTATTGAAAAAGCAATAAAAAAACTAAATATAATTTTAAAACGTAAATAGTGTTGAATTAATTCTACTGTTCGCTAGTATAGCACAAGTAATTCCATTAATCGATCTTGTCATCTTAATAAAATCCAATCTAGTATGACAGGTTAATCTGGATCCAATTGACCCAGGATCTTGAACGGTCATTGTAATAAAATTCAATCTAGCCTAGCAGATTAACCCAAGACCGATTGGCTTGGGGTCTTGAGCGGTTTTACCTTAGTGAAAATCAAAGTTGTATTTAAACTCGGGTGAGAATACACACACACACACACACACATGTTAACTGATAAGGGAGAATCTCATGATTCTCTCTAATACACGCTGCAATCTCTTTTGTTACTGTAATATTGCTGCTAATGTATACCTATAGGATAATTATGCCATTAATTGTATCCTCATCTTTCCTATTATATAGGATTGTATAGTGTCGTTAGGTTAATATATAATGAATAGACTTCTCCTTAGCATTGCAAGGAGACATTCAGCCATTCCCACTGTCCTATAATCATCTTTATGGTATCAGAGCCAAGTTTACAAATCTCAATGGCCGACTTATCTTCTCCTTCATTACCTGTTCTTCCGCTCAATACAATGGTGCACATGTTTACCATTAAACTGACTTCCTCCAATTACTTATTGTGGAGAAATCAGTTTGTTCCCTTGTTAACTAGTCAAGAACTGTTTGGATTTTTAGATGGCACAATCATCGCTCCAAGCCTCATGGTTACAGACTCTAATGGAGTCACAAAGCCAAATCCTTCTTACAGTTCCTAGTTGCATACAGATCAGATGCTGCTTAGTTTACTTTATTCTTCTCTTACAGAGGAGTCTATAAGTGAGGTGCTAGGACTGCAACATTCTCATGAGGCCTAGCAAGTTCTTGAAGCCTCATTTTCTAACAAGTCAAAGACTCGAGAATTACAACTCAAGGATGAACTTCAGCTGATGCAACAAGGCTCTCGATCCATTACTGAATTTTCTCGACTCTTTAAAGGTCTCTGCGACCAGTTTGCTACTATTGGATGTCCCATTGATGACACGGACAAAATGCACTGGTATTTGAGAGCATTAGGGCCAGACTACAAAATTTTCTCTACCACTATGATGTCACAGCTTCCATTACCGTCATTCTCAGATATTGTTCCAAAAGCCTTAAGCCATGAGATATTTGCACGGTCTGTCAACCATTTGCCTTCCAATTCAGTTTATTATGCACAACAGACTTCCAAAATGACAGGAGTCAAGAAATGGAAATCTCGGCCTTCCACGTCTTTTACAACCTTTGTCAACATGAAATCTTCATCCACCTCCTCTGTTTACTGTCAGTTGTGTGACAAAGAGAGACACCTGGCCAAACGTTGCTGGAGCTTCTTGAAACTCAAGAAGAAGCAATCGGCTCACCTTGCTTAAGCTTTTTCTGCCCGCTCCATTCAAGAACTGAATAACCCTAAGTGCTTTCCTAACTCTGATGTAACCTCTCATATGACAAATAATCCTGACAACTTGGATGATCCTGCTACTTACTCTAGTAATGAAAGGGTGATGGTTGGTAATGGTCAGTCTCTGCCTATTTCTCACATTGGTTCTGTTTCCACAGTTGCTCCTCAGAGTTCCATTCCTTTGTCTAATGTCTTGGTTGTTCCTGGCATTAAGAAAAATCTTATTTCTATCAGTCAGCTTACCAAACAAATTAATTGTCGTGTAATGTTTGATTCTCTTCGTCTTATCATACAAGATCGCATCACAGGAACGGTGCTGGGGGTCGGTCGATGTGAGAATGGTCTCTATGTCCTCGATCAGCATCATCATGCTCTTGTTTCACTTTTGTTTGCCCATAAACCGCGTGCCTCTGCTCAGTTGTGGCATGCACGCCTTGGCCATCCCAATTATCATATTATTTCTTCTCTTTCTAGATTAGGGTCTATTCTTTGTAGTGATAGATCATTGCCGAATAATTCCAACATTTGTGTTGGTTGTCGACTTGGAAAAAGCCACTGTTTACCTTTTTCTCTAAATGATGAACATTGTAGCATGCCATTTGATTTATTACATTATGACTTATGAGGTTTGTCACCAGTATCTTCTATTATTGGATACATATATTATGCTATTTTTATTGATGATTGTACTAGATTTAGTTGGATGTTTCCTTTGAAACACAAATATGATTTCTTTGAAACATTTGTTAATTTACAACATTTTATTGAGACTCAATTCTCCGCAAAAATAAAATCTTTCCAATGTGATGGTAGAACGGAATTTACAAATAATAAGTTTTGCTCTCACTTGAACTCTTGTGGTATTGCTCTTCATCTAGCATGTCCTTACACCCCTAGTCAAAATAGTGTTGCTGAATACAAACATCGTCATATCTCAGAAACAGGTCTTACCCTTATGTTTCATGCCCATGTGCCAGTTTCGTTATGGGTTGAAGCCTTCTCCACTGTTGTTTTTCTCATCAATCGACTTCCATCACCGTCTTTTAATGGAAAAACTCCTTATGAAATCTTGTTTGGTAAGTCACCTGATTACTCTATGCTTCGTACTTTTGAGTGTTTTTGCTTTCCTTATTTAAAAGATTACTCACCCCATAAACTGTCTCTAAAATCCACTCCATGTGTATTTTTAGGCTTCAGTACTCTTTATAAAGGCTTTCATTGTCTAGACCGAAAGACTCGTTGTGTTTATGTTTCACGACATGTTCAGTTTTATGAACATCATTTTCCTTATAATGATGCCTCATTTCCTACTCTACAGTCCAATACTGACTATACTTGTTTTTCAGATTGTGCGGACTATGTTCCTAGTTCTTCTCATGATGTTTCTTGTGACTCTTAATCGTCCTCTTTTGTTTTGAAATCACCATGTCTGCCTTGTAGTGATGTTACAGGTTCCTTGAGTTCTTCTTCACTACATGTTCCTATTTCTGCAGCGTCTCTCCCCGCCACTACACCTTTGGATTCCAGGGTTCCTTCTCCTATGCCTTCACGTTCTCCTGTTCCTACCAATCATCATCACATGATTACCAGGGGGAAGGCTGGTATTTTCAAACCACGGTCGCATCATGCTTTGACTATTTTGTCTTCCAATGAGTTCTTTCAGGCTCTTCTTGTTACCAAAGAGCCCAAGGGTTTTAAGTCTGCTGCAAAGAATCCTAAATGGCTTTCAGCCATGGATGACGAGATTCTTGCTTTAAAGAGAAGTGGTACTTGGATTCTTGTTCCCCGACCTCAATCTCATAATGTCGTTGGCTGTCGTTGGATCTTCAAAGTTAAACCTTGTCCGGATGGGTCTACTAAACGACATAAAGCATGCCTTGTGGCTCAAGGTTTCTCTTAGGTTCTTGGTCTTGACTTTGGCGACACCTTTAGTCATGTGGTTCGTCCTGCTACAGTTCGACTCATATTATCATTAGCAATTGCTTTTGGATGGTGTTTACATCAGTTAGATGTCAACAACGCTTTTCTTTATGGTTTTCTCAATAAAGAGGTATACATGGAACAACTGCCAGGTTACACTGATCCCCTATTGCCTTAGCATGTTTGTCGCTTAAAGCATGCTCTGTATGGCCTGAAACAAGGTCCTCGCGCTTGGTTCCATCGCTTCGGCTCTTTCTTACATACAATTGATTTTCACTCCAGTTCGGCTGATTCTTCATTATTTGTTTATCATTCTAAGCTTGGGACTGTTTACTTACTTCTATATGTTGATGACATGGTGCTCACTGGCAGTAGTTCTTTGTTGATTCACATCTTCATTGGTCGGCTTTCCAAGGAATTTTCCATGAAAGATTTGGGTGATCTTCATTATTTTTTTGGGGTGGAAGTTCAACCTAATGAAAAGGGTTTGTTTCTTAGTCAAAGAAAGTATGCCCTTGATCTCTTACACCAAGCTTCAATGACTGATGCCAAACCGATTTCCACACCTTTTGTTGTTGGTCAGCATTTATCAGCCGAAGGACAGTTGTTCTCCGATTCAACTTTGTTCTGCTCTTTAGCCGGTGCTCTTCAACACTTAACCATCACCAGGCCAGATTTATCATTTTCTGTTAATTCTATTTGTCAATTTATGCATGCTCCCACTAACGATCATTTTCGTGCTCTCAAGAGTATTTTACGCTATGTTAAAGGCACAGTTCATCATGGTCTTTAGCTGCATAAAGTATCCACTCATAATCTTCTTGCCTATTCTGATGCGGACTGGGCTGGTTGTCCTGATACACGCCGTTCTACTACCGGTTATGTTATTTTTCTTGGAGCTAATTTAATCTCTTGGTCCTCTAAGAAACAAAGCACTGTCTCTCGTTCAAGTGCAGAAGCCGAATATCGCTCCTTAGCTGTTGCCACTGCTAATGTTGTATGGCTTATTCAACTCCTTCGAGATCTTCAGGTTCCACTTCCAGCTCCACCCCGCATTCTTTGTGATAATCAAAGTACAATCTTTATGGCTGTTAATCCTGTTACTCGCCCTCGACCAAAACACATTGCCATTGACTATCACTTTGTCCGAGAGCTTATCGCTAATGGCTCTTTGAAAATAGACTTTGTTCCTTCCCATCTGCAGCTTGCTGATTCGCTTACCAAAGGAGTCACCAAGCCTCAGTTTTTCCTCTTTCGAAGCAAGTTTAGCGTTCTCCCTTCTCCCACGCTCACCTTGAAGGGGGGTGATAAGGGAGAATCTCATGATTCTCCATAATATACGCTGCAATCTCTTCTGTTACTGTAATATTGCTAATGTATAGCTGTAGGATAATTACGCCATTAATTGTATCCTCATCTTTCCTATTATATAGGATTGTATAGCTGTCGTTAGGTTAATAAATAATGAATAGACTTCTCCTTAGCATTGCAAGGAGACATTCAGCCATTCCCACTGTCTTGTAAACATCTTTATTAACAAAATGATTTCAGGGAATTCTTCTTTAATATTCTTCATTTTTCTTCCTTTTGTTCTTGAGTCATTTATATTTTTGAGAAACAAATTTGAAAAACTCAGTCCAATCTCGCTCCGCATGTTCTTCATTATAGGTAATTTATTCTTTAGGTTCCTTTTTTATTTTTTCCATACCTGAATATGGGTTCAAAATGACAGTCTCTTGGTTGAAAACAAATTTAGTAGCTCACTATAAAGTCTATCACCCAGTTCCATTTTTCAAAGATGCTTAAGATTCGATGGTTACAACATTTTGACATGGCAATTCAACTAGGTCCATTTTCCTATACATCAACAAATTAAGCTCAAAGTAGGGAACCAAAAACATTCCTATAGTAAAATTGTTAATAATTAGTTGAATAATATATTGGAAGAAAAATAACATCAAAAGAAAAGAATAGGTTGGATTATTAGGGATTTTGGCATAGAAAATCAAGACCAGTATAGCATACACCATGTCTTATCTGCATGAAACTTTTGCTTTAAGTTTATCACGCCTTGATATTATCTTTTGCACATAGAGGTTAAATCCATCGACATGTTAGAACCGACTTTGTAATACTAAGACCAAGGCACCCTATTTTGTTACTCGGTTAAATTATCTGCAGGTACATAAACTGCTTGAAAAGAAGTTATAATTAAGGGATTTTTATTACATATTACTGATATAATACCATTTATAATTCTATCGGTATATTAATATTAATAATGATCTTTGTAGTAATTGTTTTTTTAACTTTCTGAACTATATCAATGGTCTACTTTCGTCGGTAATCCCATCAGTAATAGTAATATTTATAGTAATTCTTTTCTGATCTCTGGTATATACCGATAAATTTAACAATGAAAAATTCGGTTGGTAAATGTCACCACAATATACAAGGAAAAAACCCGTTAATGTTTTCATTTGTATTTATCAATTTTTTTAGTAATGATTTACATAATTTTGACTTGGCTATTTAACCCAATCCATTTTCCTACACATCAACAAAGCTCAAGGTAGGGAACAAAAAACGTTCTATTATATGCTCTATAGTAAAATTGTTAATAATTAGTTGAGAAAAATAGCAACAAAAGAAAAGAAAATGTTGGATTATTAGGGATTTTGGCATAGCAAAACAAGATCAGTATAACATATGCCATGTTTTATCTGTATGAATTTTTTGTTTTCAGCTTATCATGCCTTGACAGTATCCATTGCAATATTGTACTAAAAATGTAGATGGTGTCAATTGCTTTGTCATGAAACATGCAAGAACACTTGATCACGTCCATGCATGTTTAATGATCTTCACCGCATGGAATTCATTATCGTCTGTATTTAGACCAAAGAAATAACTCTCACCCCTTGGTGGTGGATTTAACATGATATCTTTTTTAATATATTTTTTATTAAAGCAAATCAGCCCATTGATGCAGGAAACTTGTTTTTTTTTTTTTTTTTTACAAAGTTTGTATTTGGTAATTTTATGGGTGTGGATATGTATGCACTCGAACACACAGTTTCTCTGGCAGCCTTAATTATCCGAGTTTCAGTTTGTGACTTCCTTAAATTGTATAAAACAAATTCAAGCTTACATATCAGGCTAAACACTATCAGTTTAAGCATGCAAACAGAAATGTAATGATTGAAAACAAATTATTAAAATTCAAATAAAAAACTAAAATAGTATTTAAAGACAATGTTAAAACCAAAAAGTTAATGAACCCTTTTTTTTATCAGAAGTATATATATGCATTGGTTATAGAAGTCCAGTGTAGGCAGGACTTTGGATGTAGCTAGACTTCATCCTTAGGATAGAATTACATCAAATCAGAGTTGCTGCAGGTTTTAAACTGCGGAAGTATAGGTAACGGATTCTCTTGAATTTCCAGCAGTAGCATTATCCATTATAGACCACTACAATAAAGAAACCTCATAAGGGTTCTCCGTACGAAAAGGATTGTAGATCATCTCAACTTCATTTTCTTGAACCAGGCATGTTGGATTTGCTTGCGGCAGCTGTTGCGAAAACAACCCTCTCCAACCGCTGCTAAGGCTGGAACCAGAAACTTGGGCGTCAAGATGATATCCATCAGCATCAGTTGCAAGGGATTCAACCGAAGTCGATCCTTTTGGTGTAGAATTATTGAACCTCATCAGCCTCGGGTGTTGTTTGAATGAACGGAACCCCATCTGCGAAGTTAGAGCCACCATCGAAATCCAGCAGTCGAAGAAGCTCTTGATGGTAATCATCATCCTCCTCTGTTGCAGAAGGCTCCTCATCATTGTCGATGCACACGACCTTATTTGATTGCAAGTTCTCTGCACAACTTGAAGTGGATACAGTTGGTTCTGCAACGTTGATAGTTGATGCAACGGAACTGACAGCCACCTGATCATTGTCAAAGTCCTGAACAAGTTGATGAGAAAACGACTCCAAATTGTCAAATG
This sequence comes from Populus nigra, assembly GCF_951802175.1. NCBI lineage: Eukaryota > Viridiplantae > Streptophyta > Magnoliopsida > Malpighiales > Salicaceae > Populus > Populus nigra. The sequence goes on along the minus strand of NC_084858.1, from coordinate 13,402,369 downwards.
TCACCCCATTATACACGATCTCAGATTCAGTTTCGGCCGCCGCCTCGAAACCCGTGATCTGTTGCTGGTGATAGCCTTCACCAACCCTGGCCTTCTGAGATATGGTGTTTGTTGTATCATCAACACCGTCAGCTTGCCTTCTCCTCTTTTTGGTCGTTTGTGTGTGGCTCTTGTTGTCTTCTTTCCTTCTCAATTGACACAGAACAATTACTTGAGAAAGGGATGGCAAGCTATACTCGTACATTGTCCAGCCGTAGCCATGTTGGCCAGACTGAGTGCTTTGATAACTGAAGCTTTTCCTGATGGCTGTGACAGAGCAATGTTCGTCAATAGCAACACCAATAGCTCGGTCAGTGTCTTCTCTATGCCATGTTGCAGGGCCACCGGCAATTTTGCGGGTGACATGGGAAGTGGGGCTTTTCTTTTTGAGGTTAGTGAAGAAGAAGACATCTTCTCCTTGGAGCCTGTGGAAGGCGTTCCAAATTTGCAGAGGTTGATATGCGTAGATGTCACAATCTCTAACAGGAGCGGAGGTGATGAAGAGAGGGTTGGTGACCTTTGGGTAGAGATAGAATTGGACCAGTTCTTGATCAGTGGGAGAGAAGCGGTAACCAGGGAGTAGGGTTTGCGGTAGAGAGAAATCCATTCTTATGTAATTTAGTTATAAAATACAGAAGAAAAGTGAGGTGATGCTATCACCCCAGACTTGTTTATATATGATGTATTTTTAGGTTTTTTTTTTGTTGTTGTGGCGGTGGCGCTTCCAAATTAAGGTCTTTGAAAATCTTTGTTAACTAAATTAACAGAATTCCTTTTTTTTCTGAAAGGAGTCAGTTAGAGTCCGTTAACGTTAAAGCTAGCAACTGAACTGAAGTGAGCACACGGTGCCGGACAAGAGAAGCGGAGCTGAGGTGTAGTGTTTGTATAAAGAAAGGAGAGAGTAGGAGGAGGAGGAGGAGGGTATGGGTGTGTGTCTATATGTATGAACTCGAACAGACAGTTACTCTGGCAGCTTTATCCGAGTTTCAGTTTATGACTTCTTTAAATTGTGGAAAACAAATTCAAGCCTACATATCAGGCTAAGCACTATCAGTTTAAGCGTGCAAACAGATATGTAATGATTGAAAACAAATTATTAAAATTCAAATAAAAAAGTAAAATAGTAGCAAACATATATAAACGATAACTATCAGAATTAATAATATTAATATAGAGTAGCAAACATATATAAAAGATAAACCATTGTCAATACAATACGAAGTCATATAAAACGAACAGCGCCAACAGTTGAGAAAAAAGGTAGGAATTCGATAGCCACAAACATGATTTTATTGATAAATTGGCAAAGTGTTCCTTACAGATTGTATCTTGTATGGAAACTTATTTACACGCTAACAGATTGTAATTAAATCATAAACAGAAAAAGATCATGTTGAATATTAAAACTGATATGCACAGACAATTAATTAACTCTTCCCTCTCGTCAGTTATTTGGTTATAGAAGTCCAGTGTAGGCAGGACTTTGGATGAAGCTAGACTTCATCCTTAGGATAGAATTAAATCAAATCAGAGTTGCTGCAGGTTTTAAACAGCGGAAGTATAGGTAACGAATTCTCTTAAATTTCCAGCAGTAGCATTATCCATTAAAGACCACTACAATAAAGAAATCTAATACGGGCTCTCCATACGAAAAGGATTGTAGATCATCTCACCTGTTGCTAATCTAACCACAGATTTCTCATCCAGAGATTTGCGATCATTAATACTACCAGGCCAGTCTGCATCTGTGCAAAGCAGGAACCTTGAGTGATATGGAAACCGTAACATGATGTACCTTTAAGGTAGCTTAGAATGCATTTAACGGCGGCCCAACGAGAAACTGTAGGAGAATGCATAAACTGACAAACTTTGTTAACAATAAAGAAGATATCTGGTTGGATGAAGGTAAGGTACTGAAGAGCACTTATGATTTGATGAAATCGTGAGGGATCAGAGAATGGATTATCCGGCAGTATAGTAACTTTTAAAGCAGAGACTGGAGTATCAGCGGTTTGCAAGAAGTCATACCAACCCAAGTGAGGATGTTAAGAATATATTTGTGTTGGTGCAACATCAAACCCATACTTGCAGACTGAAGTGAAATACCCAGAAAGTAGTGAATAACGCCTAAGTCACGGAGCTTGAACTCAGAGCTTAGTAACTGTATTAGGCGATGAAGTATAATAGAGTTGCTATCCGTAAGCAGAATATCATCAACATACACTAGGAGATAAAAGATATTAGTACCATCAGATAAGATAAACAAGGAGGTGTCAATCTTAGAGGCAAGAAAACCAATGGAGAGGAGAAAGTCACTCAGACGAGTGTACCATGCCCTTGGTGCTTGTTTTAAACCATACAACGACTTGTACAATCGCGCACATGAGATGGAAGAGTAGGGTCAACAAAACCTGGAGGTTGTTTCATGTAGACCTCTTTAGTAAGAAAAGAAATGCATTATGAATATCAAGCTGATGAATCTTTCAATGGAGAAGACTAATATGACAGTGGCCTACTTAATAAATGGGCTGAAGGTTTCAGAATAATCAATGCCTTCCTGCTGGGTAAAGCCTTTAGCAACTAGATGGGCTTTATAACGCTCAATGCTACCATTAACATGACGTTTGATCCGATATACCGATCTGTTGACAACAACATTCATCAAAGGATGGGAGGGTACTAGAGACCAAGTGTGATTAGAACGCACCGCCATGATCTCATCACACATAGCATCATTCCAAACGGCATACTTGTTAGCATCAGAGAAGGCAAGAGGTTCAGAGGAAGGAGAGAGTAGTACCCGGGTGGAAGTTGTATTAGCGGCAGCAGAATCCACCAGATTTGCTGTCTTTGGGTGCCACGACCTGAGGACCATAGGATAAGAAGAGAAATCAATCACTAGATTCAGACCAGCTGAAGAGGTTGTGGGAGAATCTACCGCAAGCAGAGGGCTGGGAGTAGCAATGGGGCAGTCAACAGAGGTAGATTTTGGTAGTGGGTGGCGGCACAGCAGAGGTAGAGGAGGGATGGTGAGGTGTGGTATGGGTGGTGAACAATGGGGGATGGGTCATATTTAGGAGGAGGCCAGTGGCATGTTGAGTGGGGGTTGTAGTTGAAACCTTTGCAATCTATTTAGAATTATCAAACGGAAACACATGTTCATGAAAACGGACACGTGAGAGATATAAATGCGTTGAGATGCAATGTCAAAACATCAATAACCAAGGTGAGAGGAGCTGTAACCAAAATACACACATGGAGAGGAACGAAAATCCAATTTATGATTGTTATAGGTGTCGCACCCTCGAGAGAGCATGGCGTCGCGATGACCCTTCCCGAAGCGGGGAATTGATTTTGGGGTCTTTGTTTTGTGAAAAAGTGAGTCACCACCTAGTATTATGGTCACTAAGAACCCTAACTGATTTTTTAGAGATTCTAAGGCAAGTGACTGGTTGCGTAAAGGGAATGTTTTAACACCCCTAGCCCTACCTAAGGTAAATTGTTTGGTGTTTGGTTTGCCTTATAATTGCTATGGTGTTAGTGTTCTCTAATCAATTTTTCTAGGATAGGTTTGCTATGATGAATGGACTTGGGTTCAAAGTCTAAAAGCAAGAACCCTTGTCCAATATAGACCATACCTTTAGATATGTCTACACAGTACTAAGAGAAATTGATAGCTAAGATAGAAATCTAAGGAGATTCAATGTTCTTAAAAGCTCATTTTCCCTTAATATTTCAAGTGTTCGCGAGTCGTAAATCGCAAAGAAGAGGGATAAAAATTTAGAAATCTAAGGAAATTCAGAGTGCTTAAAAAGTCTATTTTTGCATTAATGTTTTATACTTTCATGGCTCGTAAACCGTGGAGTCAAAAATTAAAATGTTCTCAATTATAATCGAGGCTTCTTTCAAGGATGTGTGATGAGTTATTATTCTAGAAAAATATTTTGGATATTAACCACTTGAGTTTTTTTTATCCAAGCATTAACAATGAATAATAGCAACTTATTCCCAATAATATTTTGGATATTAACCCCTTTGAGATTTCTTTATCCAAATATTAATAGCGAATAAAAAATTTATTCCCAATAATATTTTAGATATTAACCCATTTGAGATTTCTTTACCCAACTATTAATGGTGAATAAAGACAAATTTTTCAAAAATAGAATTTTTATATTTTTTGAATATTGGCCAATACCCTTTGGAGTTTTACAAACATGTTGTAAAATCCAGAATGCAAGAAAATAATTTTTGTGTTTAAGAATATATATATATATATATATTGAAAACCGGGTATTCTAAATACGAGATTTATATTTTTACAATATAAAAACACAAAAAAAATACACATGCCTTGCCTAGTTATTGTTCAAGTGAATTAAATTTCATTTGAACAGTAACAAATGCAACTAAGAATGCATGCAAAAGCTGGGAATAAAAGACAGCTTACCTGGTTTACTAGCGATCAGGTTTTTTTGCCTTTCACTGCCTTCATTCGTAGGTTCTTCTTCTGTATCTTCGTTCCCCTTGTTCTCCTCTTTTCTGTCCCATTTTTTGTGTTTTCTTCCTCTCCCTCTTTGGTAACTGAGACGGATGAAGACAACGATGCTGAAGCTTCTACGCACAGTCGGTTGTCACTTCTTCCGAGGAAAGTAAAAACGATGGCCACATTGGTTTTGGTCTTTGTTCTTCTTCTTTCCTTCTGCTGATGCTCTCTGTGGAGATGATGAGGGTGATGGCGATGAAGGCATGTTATGCTAGTTGAGTTCACGCCCTTGCCTTTGTGTTTTTCTGCTTTCGACAGTGTCATAGTCGGCTCTCTCTCTCGTTACTCTTCTCTTTTTTTTTCATCTTTTTCTTCTCCCCCTCTTTTTTTTCATCCCCTGTTCCTCCCAGTATAGGAGATTTATATAGCCTAATCACAATTCTTATTAGGAAACGAATATTACATTAATTCTAGGATATAATCTTAAGTGATCAAATAAAGCAAAAATAGGAAACTAAAATATTATGATTCTGATTATGTGATCATCAGTCATTACTTTCCACATTAACACCTCATCCCAGCCATTAGATGATGGTGAAGTTCCTCTCTCCATATCATTTTGTAGCTGGCACTGAGGAGGCACAAAAGCTGTTATCTCCTTTGGATTGAAGCTGAAAAAAAATGATCTGCAGCTTCAAATCAAGCGAGAGAATCATGGAAACCAGTAGGAAGTTGTAGAGAAAAGGAAAGAAATCAGCCGAGATAGCTGTGCAGAGAAAAGGAAAGAATTGCAGACGGGGAGGCACTGTTCTCATAATGCAAATGGACAATGTTATGTTAATTATATTTTCATGAAGGGGTTGTGCGGTTTGTGTCAACATAAAGGGTAGTACGACATCGTCTTGTTTAAAAAATGAGAGCAAAAATAGGAGTTATGTCTAAAAGAGGGATGGCATCATTTTATTTTTGAACTAAAAGACAAAAAAATATAAAGAAACAACAATGTAATCAAGCATGACTAATTTTTCTTTTTTGATCTAATCCCCATTATTCAATTTCTTCATCCGACAAAATTTCTTCTAATTTTATCTTCAATCAATTCCCTTATTTTAACACCTTTTCCATTTAGTCCTTGGTCCAAAAAAAAGGGACTTCAAATTGGCCTGCAATTGGTCTTAAAACTTTAAGCATCTTGCAATTGTGTTCTTACAAACTCGAGCCAAAATCCTTCTCACGAATGGAGTCTCTGCTTTCACAATAGATATTCAAACAAGAACATATTGAGCTTCTAATATCGAAATCAGATGATTCAAAAACCCAAATTCATCTACATGTACAGGACTAAAACTTTCATGAAGGATTTAAAGTCAGATAAAATTGTTTTGAGGAACAAAATCCTGCAGTAAACTTGTTGGTCAAAGTGAGTCTCCTAATCTGATTCGGAAATTGACAATGCTAAGCATCCCCATATGACTAAGAGTCTGACATAAGAATAGTGGGCCCTAGGACCCAATAAAGATGCATATCAATTCTTTAACATGCCATGAATGACAGAATATAGTTGGGATGGTCAAATATTGCGCGAAACCGAGTTAGAATCAAAGTCTAAGTTGGAACAAAATTGGTATTACAACAAAATTGTGATAACAGCAAAATTATTTTTTAGTGCAAATTCTGAGTGATCTATCCAAACTTAAAGACCAGATAAAGAAGGGATGGGTTTAGCATCATGAAGAATCCTAATTAATCTAAGAATCCTGACGATTTCGGCAACAAAGAGGAAGGGTAAAGAGAGTAGAAAACAGCTGAAACAGGGTTCAAAAAACATTTCTTTATTCTCTATTTTTGTCAATCTTCCAGCAACCATGAGCTAAACTCCTGCATTTGATTCAAAATAGGTACACACCATCTCCAGCACGTGGGGCTCAAAAATAAGTAACAACAATAGGGACACAAAAAAGAAAAGCAGAGACATCCAAAGGTACGCAAAAAATGATAATCAGGAGACCGTTGAAACAAACAATCAAACGGGGATCGATTTGCAAGAACAAAAGTAGGCATGTGATTTATGAGATAAACCAAAGTGTCAAAAGCATAATTTCAAAACTGGAATGGTGCTTTACATTGTCCTAGAAGAGTAAGGCCGGTTTCCACAATATACCTATGACGACGTTCTACTATGCCATTTTATTCGTGAGTGTGAGGACAAATCAGACGATGATGAATACCAATGGTTTGAAAGAAAGTGGATAGTTTGCGATATTCACTGCCCAAATCAGTTTGAACAGATTTTATTTTTAATGAAAATTGACGCTCAATGAGAGTTTAAAACTAGTGGAAAACAGAGTAAACATCAGACTTGGCAACAAGGGGATAATACCATATATATTTTGTGTGCGCATCAACAAAGATAACAAAATAATGATAGTCATCCGAAGAAAAAAGGAGAGCAGGACCCCATATATCACTATAAATTAATTCAAGCGGAACAAAAGTTTTGTGACTTATAGGTCCTATACACAAACACAGTGATTTTCCTAATGAACAACTTTGACATTGAAAATTAAGATGTTTGTTGTTACAAATAATCTTGTTTTTTGAGACTAACAATTGAAAAAAACAAGAGGTAGGATGACCTAGTCGATGGTGCCATAAATCAACTGAAGTAGAAATGCAGGGAGACCAATAAGCTTGAGGAATTAACTGGACAGAAGACCTAGACAAAGCATAGAGACCATCTTTACTCTGATCTGAGAGGAGTACTTCATTGTTGTTAAGATCCTTGACATAAAACACAATTGAGTGAAATTCAAAATAAACATTGTTATGGAGACAAAATTTCTGAACAGAAAGCAAATGTTTCGTGATTGCAGGAGCATGTAGAACATTTGACAAAGTGAAAGAATGATGTGGTGTATATATTTTGGTATGAACGATATGAGATATGGAAAGTCCCTTACCATCACCAACATGCAAATTATCATTACCGAGGTATGGTTCTAAAGCAGTCAAGGTTGCAAGGTCAAGTGTGACGTGTTGATTGGCACTGGTGTCCGGAAACCATTCTGCAGTACTTGTGGGATTACACAGTGCCAGATTTGCAATAGGTTGTTGTCCATAGTCCCGGTGCTGAAGCTGAGGGCAATGAGGAGCATTGTTGGGGTTAAAGAGAGCATGACTACCATGTGTGGGTTGTGGCCACTGCAAAACAGAAGCTGAGAAAGATAGTGGTGTTGCGGTAGGGGAGGAAGACGACACCGCCGGTGCTGCAGAGGGAGAGGTAGCAAGCAACTGGGATAAGGAGTCCATTGCAGAGTGGAGAGGAGGTGTTTTAGTTTATTTAGGGCTCTGATACCAAGTTGAGAATAATAGAATAGCTTAGGTTGTACCTTAGCCAACATTTTCTATTTATATATATATGGCAGAACATGGCAGTAACTATAGGGATTACAACAATAAAATAATCCTACATTATTTCCTATACATATAATTATTTCCTATTTATATATATACATGCTATACATTTTATAATACATTTCAAGCCTTCTTTCATAAATATTTAACATATTTATATTATTGAATTGATTGATTAATCATTTCAAATTACTCGTATTTCTTATTTATAAATAAATAATACACGTAATAATCACCAATATAGTTTAAATTGGTTTCTTGTATGCTAACCTTAAATATCGAATAAATCATCTCATATATTAGTAAGGTAGACAAGTTAACCACGTGAAAGAAGTTTTTTTGGTTTCCACTAATATTTTACAATCACATTACTTTGACTTTCAACTTCAAGATTACAAAACTTCTGTGGATATGAATTCCATTACTAGAATTTTTAGATTTATTGATAGAATTTTCTGTCGATATTTATACTATTATTCCATTGATAATAAATTTATTGATGGGCTCATGGATGAAAATGCTCTATCGGTAAAACTCTCGTTGGTAATTTTTGATCTGTCGGTAATGAAATTCCAAAAATTACTGATGAATTTACTAATGGAAAGAACAAGCAAAAAAAAAATTATGGGCTTCATTCCATCAGTATTTCCCTCGGGAATTTTTCCATATAACCAAAAAAAATAACATATGCAGTTCCATTGGTGATTAAACAATGGCCCAATGATATTTTTGGTAATTATTTTTCAACTCTTTGGAATATACCAATAGACTGAATTCATCGGTAATACTGTTAGTAATTATTTAAAAATATTTTAAAAAATCTATTTAATAGAACTAGAAAAATAGTAATACTCAATAATACTCAAACATAAACAACATCAACAAATCAATAAATCCAATAAAAAATATTTTCACCTAACCTAGAAAACCTATTCTAGAACCCATAATCGAGCAATAAATAATTTAATTTAATTGAAATTGAACAAAAAAATAGAAAAAAATTCAAACTAAAATCCAAAAAAATTTGATCTCATATGAAAAATAAATCCTACAACAACGTTCATACAATTATTAAGAACAAAAAAATTTTAAAAATAAAATAAAAAACAAATATAATGCAAAAATACCACAAAAATAGAAGAAAAAAGAAAAATCTTACCTTAATTTAATTGCGAGGGAAGTTGAGAGGATAAAAGAAAAAAAAAATTCATAAAGTATGTTAATTAAAAAAACTAATAAGAGAAAAGAAGAAGAGAGGAGAGGACATACCTGAGCATAGAGGAGACTTACCTTAATTTAAAATTTCAATTTATTCAAAATTTTTAGAAACTCCCATATATCACTTACGACTTTTCAATTCATCGATGATTTTGTATGTAATATTTAATTTAATCGAGAAAAATTTCAAAACCCCTTAGATATCACCAATGACTTTTCTTTTCGTTAGTGATTTCGTATGTGATTGATAACATGAATAGTGCAATTGAGAAGTGAACAGTTCAATAGCTCTCTGGAATATATCAACAAATTAATATGTCGGTAATACCCTCTGTAATTAACATAATAAACAGTGCTAGAGAGAAGGGAATAGTTTACTGACAGATTTTACCGATTGTATATAATATTGTCGGTAATGTTGTCTGTATACATGACATGTCATCATACTTTTTATTTTTTATTTTCTTCTTTTCTCACTGTAATTCGCTCGGTATATACCAATGGAATGGTTATGTTTGTGTTTACTGACATATATAGTGAGAGAATATTATGTTGGTAAAATTCGCTACAATCTACTAACAGAAACATTTTGTCGATGTTTCCATTTGTATTTGCCAATTTTATGGTTGTCGCACATGTGCGAAAGGAGTGTAAGGGCCGAAGGAGTTGCCAAGTAGTTGTTTGGTTCAGGGTCGCTAGAGAACCTAAGTGTACTAGTCTTATTAGAGATTCAAGGGTAAGTGACTGATTGTGGCTAGAGAAGGTATTAACACCCCCAAAGCACCCTACCTGAGGTAAGTTGCTTTGTGTGGTTTGATGTAGTTTAAAGGTTTAGGATTGAGAGGCTCAAACGAATAAATTTAGTGTTTAAGAATTTATTATGGACTCGTATACCCAAATAAATTCTTAGAAAAAAGTTCTTCATAATTTGTGTATTACGGCAAAAAACACTTCCAATTAAAATTGATGAATATTTAAGACAACTCTAAGAATTTTCTGGTCAATTCTTGACATTTTAAATACTTGTAGGTCCACCGTTCTATACTAGGATTTTTAACCATTAATTCTCATTAATTAAAAAAGGGTTGATTTATTGAAATATTGACTAAATTCTCATAGATTTAATAAATTGATTATTAAATCCTAAAATACATGCCAAAACACTCATATTTGTTTTTTATATGAAAATACTAAACGATATGATTTTTTGTTATATTTTTTTATATATTTGGCCATATGCAACACAAGAAAACAATTTATTTGTAGTTTTCTTGAGAATAAACAAAAATGAGAGGGTTAAAAGGAATTTTCCTAAAAAAACACATCCTAAAAAAAACAAAACAAAACAAAAGCCAAAATTGATTTTATGTTTTTTTTACATTATTATATTATTTTTTCTTTTTTATTTTATTATTTCGACCGAGTCAACCTTAACGAGTTGACTTGGTCAAAGAGACTCGGCCAGGTTGAAACAGTTGGGTTGCCTCAATTGGGGTTGACTTGGTTGGGGTAGACCTGGTTGGGTTGACCTGACCGTGTCAACTCAAAAACAAACTAAAAGAAAAAAAAACATAAACAAAACATATCAAAAGTGGCAAAAACACAAAAACTCAAAAACCTTTCAATAAAAAACGGATAAAAACAAAAAAGACAAGAAAAAAAAAACAAATGGATGGTCTTCTTCTCCTCGTAAAATGTGGTTCTCAATCTAGAGCAGATTTCGAACAAAGAAGGGGAAGTTTTTGTTTGTAATCCTCCATAGATCAAGAATCAAGGGTTCATTTCTTTTAATGATTAACAAAATCATACGATTTTGCCAAAAAGGGGTTTCGGTTCAAAATCGAAACCCTAGGATTTAAATCCATTAAAACCTGTTATTAATGCCAAAAATCCTAGATTACTTATCAAAGATGATGGGCGAAACTATCTAAACATGGACTTTCCAAGCTTCCAATGGAGTCCTTAAACTTCAATTGTTTCAATTGACTTTAAAATTGACTTCCAAAAGTTGATTTTCCTTGCGATTAAACCCTCAAGTAAATAATTAAACTTTTAAAAATTCCAATGAAGTCTTTAAACTCCAAAACAAACATTTTTACTAATGAGTTTTGTCAATTAAAACCTTGGATTGCTATTTTCCTATAAACTTCACCTGGCATTCTTATCTTCCATCATTAGGGTCAGACATTTCTTTTTAGGTTTGCTTTATATGTATTTCCTTACACTTATCTTATTTTATATATATATATATAATTCTTATTTTTTATTTTTTATTTTTTTATTATAAAATAGGTAGCAACAATGGTAGTGGATACAATTACATAATTATTAGACCAGAGTATTTACTTGTTAAAATAATATTACGGTAATGATAAAATATATAAAAAAGTATATTCATGCCAATAGATAGAAATCAAGTGAATAAAGAAAATCTATTTTCACCTAACTCTTAGATCTATTGACTTGCAACTTGGCCCAAACTAGATTTCAAATTAAACTAGATAGGAGTTTAACTTCATATGATTTGATTAACCTTATAGGTCAACCAGCAATCCAGTTAACCTAGTCAAAATGCAATTTGACTTAATTACTTTTTAAAAAATGACACCATTTTAACTTTTTGTTCATTTTTTTGAAAAACAAATATTGAATGTCATTGTTTTGGATTGATTTGAGTCAATCCAATCAATAACTCAGATCTTGGATCGAATCATGTGTTTATCAAGTTAGGTTTAATATATTTGATATTTACCATTTATAATGATGTCCAACATAACCTACTGTCATTATTTCACATATCAACAAAATTAAAATAAATCTTTATTTATGTAACAAAACACTTATAACCATCAATAAAAAATATTAATTTATTTGGACACATCTACAAATTTATATTTCTTGTATAATAAAAACCTTTTATTTTTGAGGGACCAACTCCTCCATTATTCATAAGAAAAATGAACATTACCACATTTAACAGTTTTACCAACAGAAGTTTATGTTGGTTTTTACACTACCATTCCATCGGCAAGAATTTTACCGACAGATTCACAGATAGACCATCTGTTGATAAATCTTTCATTGGTAATTTTATTTTTATCGGTAAAAAAAACCTGATAGTTTTATAGATAGAAAATGCGCACCAAAAAAAAATTACCCGCTTTAATACACTAACAGATTAATTCCGTTGGTGATTAGTAGTGGTATTTATTGTAATTTTATTCCGAACCTCTGTAAAATACCGACGGACTTATTCCGTCGGTGATGCAACAGTGTTGTAGTGGCATATGAAGTAAATTGTTTCAAACTCTCTGGGATATACCGATGAATTGTGTCCGTCGGTATATCCGTTTGTAATTAAACAATATATATTTTTTAAAATCTTTTGAACAAAAAAAGAAAATAATTAAAAAAATTAAATTTTATAAAATAAATTTGAATAATATATATCCAAATATTCATTACAAATTTATATGTTCAAATAAAATTAAACTAGAACAATGGTGATGCTAGAGGAGGAGGAGGAGGCTGGTCGTTCTTAGGACTATACGACCAAAAAAGGGGTGCACACGTACCATCTATCTGTGATTTGATGTCTTTGACCATTTGGCAGAGTTGTTCATAATCTGCCGAGAATCATTTATTTTTTGGTGAGATGGGTTGTATGTTGTTTCAAAGCCGTGAATTCTAGAGAGTGGGTGCTCGAAACCGATTACGAGCTCCCAACGATTGAGACATTACGGGTCGTCCGCAAGTTGTCGACCGTAGTGTTGAAGAGTTCGTGCACCTGATTTCTATCGGATCCACCTAACAATCTTGCCTCTATCTACAAATCCAAATAGAAATCCGGGTAGGTCAAAGGATCGTCCTCATATCTCTCCCTCAATTGGTTGTTATATGTCTCTTGGAAATAAAAATTAAAAGCATCAAATTAAATTTAAGAAAATAATAACTTATGAAAGAAAATGGTTGAATGAACATACCAAAAAGTATTGAGTGCGGTTATTGACGAACTGTTGCACCCCCTTTTGGCGATCATCACTCCGCATGTGTGTCTCCATAAAAAGCTACATGAGGCTCGACTCACGTCCAAGAGTTGTAGCTTGTAAGAAAAAAATGTTGCAAGTTAAATATATTTATAAATAAAAACAAATCAATTAAAGATTGATGTGATTAAAATTAATCTTACCATCCACTTCGCATGCGAAATGAAAGGAACAAAGCCACCGATGTACGTGCTAATCGAGCCGTGAATTTGTCGGCTCCGGTTTCCCGTACTGGATCACTCAGACATCACATGTTGAATATACTCCACCCATGTATCCTTTAGGATAGATGGTGGCCTGAAATTCTTCTGAACCACCACTACCAAAAAACCAGAGAAAACCAACAGAATTATCGATGGAATTTTTCCGTCGGTATATACCAACCGTTTCGCCGACGGGGTATACAGTTTGTCTTGAAATATGCAACGACGTGGTGACGTCAGACGATTTTACTGACGGAATGATCGAGGGATTCAAATTAAGATAGCCATACAGTGACGTGGCACTGTCACCGACGAAATCACCGATGGAATCATCGACGAAAGTAATCCGTCGGTGATTCCATCAGAGAAAACCATTATATACCCACCAATCTACTGACACTCTCTTCCTCTGTTTCTCCTTCTTCTTCTTTCCCATCCCACCTCTCCCCTCCCAAACTGCAGCCAAACACCCATCCCAACTCTCCACTATTCTCAACACGAGCACTCAAGTTTCTTATATCTTGTACGTGGTCACAATATCCGTTTCTTGTAGATTTTATCATTTTTTTTATAAGTAAATCTATCCTTTTTAGTTTTAATATTTAATTGTGAATTTTTTTGTTTTAGTATATGTATTTTGTTAACGTTTGTACTTGTTTAATTGTTATTTGTCAAAGAAACTTGTAGTATGAATGTATAATTTTGAAGTTGTTATAATTTGTTTTAGATTTTGTCAAATTATATCTGTTTGTAAATTTTTGAAATTTTGTTTGAATTACACCGAATTAAATGTGTCGTTGTGATGAAATAAATAATTAATAGCTTGTTTAACGAGTCTTGTTTAATTGTTATCAATTCGATTTTGAAGTTGTGATTTCTGTAAATTTATATATGTTTAAATTTGTATGTATGAACATTGATAGTTGATAATTGATAATGAATATTTAACATAAGTGTTGTTTTAGCTTGTTGGATTGTCGGGGAAAACCAATATTTTTGTTATGTTTTATAGAGCTTTAATAGAATTCATGGATAATCGTTCATGGATGTATCGGGACTCACCCCAAGGATTGCGGAGGATGGATTATTGTAACGGTGTCTAGGGTTTTATTAATTTCACAACATCTATTCTGAGGAATTTTACTGATGGCAGTATTAGGTGTCCATGCAGGAAGTGTAAAAATTTAAAGTTTCTGCATCAAGATGTTGTAACGATGCATCTTCTAACCAAAGGGTTCATGAAGGATTACCTGTGTTGGTATGCTCACGGAGAACTATTTGTTCCTGATGAGAGCATGGAAGAACAGGTGGTTGGGTCAACTTATAGTGCTAGCAACATGCATGAAGTTGAAAATGAGAACAGTAATCCTTACATGAATATGGTTATGGATGCAATGAGAATGAGTTAAGGTAATGTCAGGGAATGTCCAATCGTAGAAGAAGAACCTAATGCAGATGCATCAAGGTTTTTTGATCTGTTGACAGATTCTGATGAACCATTATAGGATGGCTACACGAACCACAGTAAATTATCAGCCGTAGCACAGGTGTTCACCATAAAGTCAGATCACGGGTTGAGTGAGGCCAGTTATGACAAGATTATTGAATGGGCGAGAAGCATTTTAACTGAAGAGAACAGGCTAAAAGAGAACTTTTATGCTGCCAAGTCCATGATGAAACCCCTCGGTTTAGGATACCAGAAAATTGATATACGCCCTAACTTCTGCATGTTATACTACCTTAAAAATGCTGAGATAGTGCATGACATGCGGGCATTCCTGTTACAAACCCAGAACTGGGCAGAGGTTATTCATGTCACCAAGGACTGCCGAGCACATGACATGGCACCAATCACACCATGCGGTTGATGGAGTGATGGTTCATCCTTCTAACGGTGAAGCCTGGAAACACTTTAACAGTATGCATCCTCACTTTTTAGCTGAATCAAGGAACGCACATCTTGGGTTGTGTATAGACGGATTTAACCCATTCGGGTCATTTGCTGCTCCTTATTTGTTGGCCGGTCATACTGACGGTTTATAACTTGCCACCGGGGATGTGTATGAGGTCGGAGTTCATGTTTTTATCTATGGTCATACCAGGTTCGAGCAGTCCGGGGTGGAATATAAATGTTTATCTTCGTCCATTGATTGATGAGTTGATGCAGTTGTGGTCCTCTAGAGCTTTGATTTATGACATCTCGAGGAAACAGAATTTTGTTACAAGAGCGGCTTTAATGTAGACTATCAATGATTTCCCAGCTTATGGAATGGTTTCTGGTTGGAGCACGCATGGAAAGCTAGCATGTCCAAATGGCTTAAGAGTCTGCATTTCCCCGATGGACATACAAGACTGGTTAATATGGAGGAATGCAGATTATATGGAATGAAGAGTCATGATTGCCATGTGTTTATGCAAACACTCATCCCATTAGCTTTTCGTGATTTGTTGCCAAATGGGATATAAGATGCACTAACGGAGATCAGTCATTTCTTCAGAGACATATGCTCCAACAAGTTGAATGTTGATCACATTGAAAGGCTTGAAAAGAATATCATCAAGACAGTATGCAAACTTGAGATGATATTCCCTCCATCATTTTTTGACTCAATGGAGCATCTACCCGTACATTTACAGTTTGAGGTAAAAGTTGGAGGGCCGGTCCAGTACAAATGGATGTATCCGTTCGAGAGGTTAGATATTACATGAGCTATGTAATTTATAATTAAATGTTTTTTTTTATAGTAATGTTTTTAATATATATATATATATATACAGGTACTTGTTCAATCTTAAAAAAAAAGGTTAAGAACAAGGCGCATGTTGAGGCATCAATATGTGAGGCCTATATTGTTGAGGAGATCTCAACATTTATCTCATACTATTTTGAACCTCATTTGAGAACGAGGATAAACCGTGTTCCACGGCATGATGGTGGTGAAGTGCCTTCAAGTGGGAACTTGTCAATATTCTCCAATCTTGGACGACCCACACCTAAAAATGCTGTGAGGGGAAGATATTTGTCTGAAATAGAGTTCAGACAAGCACACAATTATGTCCTATTTAACTGTGATGAGCTGAGACCTTTTATTAAATAAGTAGATGTTCGACTTAAACTTTGTCAAGAGTGTACTATTTATGTTTTGTGATACCATACACTCATAATTTGGAACAACTTTGCAGACAACATCGACGATACTTACTGTCCAATAACTCACAGCTGACCGAATCCCAGATCTTTCAATTACAAGATGAACAATTTGCCACATGGTTTAGAACACATGTAAGTCCTATCACAAACTCATTATCTCTTGCAATGTAATTAATTGTAGTCAATGTTACATAATATCCGTTTATTGATTATTGTTTTATTTAATTTACAAGCTAGGTTTATCAAATGGGATGTAGTGCTGCTATTTCACTATCTTTACTATGTCTGGGTCCTGAAAGAAAAGTCAAGTGCTATAACGGGTATTTCATCAATGGATATGTCTTTCATACTGAAGAATACGGGCATGGAAGAAAGACATACAACAGTTGTGTTTGTATTAAGGGATCGACTTCTAGTGAGTTTGAAGTTGACTACTACGGTAGATTGGAAGAGGTCATCGAACTGCAATATCATAACGAGCAAAATAGAGTGTTTTGATTCAAATGTTATTGGTATGACACAACTAACAGAGGAATCAGAGTAGATCCTCACTACGGTCTCATTGAAATCAACTCAAAAGCTAGACACCGCAACGTAAGCGACATCTTTGTTTTCGCAAAGTAATGCCAACAAGTTTATTACACATACACCCCTTCCTTTAGAAAGGACCGATCAAGAGTTGATTCAGGATGTTCAGGATGAGAATGAAGACACAAGTGTGATAGATGAAGTCTTTCAAGCTAGTGAGTTGGTTGAACCATACCGAGTTGCTCCGTAGATTGACTTAGAAGAAAATTTGAATTTTCGCGTTTTCAACAATTGTCTTGTTGATGTTGACGTAGAGGAGTTGAATGTTGTTCTAAGCTCTACTAATGGGAAAAAAAAATGTTGTTGAAGAAGATGATAACGAAATTGAAAAGTGCAATGAATCTGATGATAACAATTCAATAGAGGACGAAGATGAAAATTCCGACTAACTAAACATGTTGTAAAGCCTTATTTTATAATGTAATAATTTGAAACATGAAATATTTATTCTTCTTTAATGGTCAGCCCTTGTTACTATGTTGTGTGTGATGTATGATTGCAATTCAAGATTTTGTGACAGGGTTACATAAAAATAAATAAGAAAAATTTACGGTTTCACCGACGGGTATACTGACGGAAATTAATCCGTTAGTATTTCACAGAGAGTTGAACAAAATCTACGGGATTGTGCCACTTTCACCGACGGATTCACCGATGGATATTAACCGTCGGTATTTCACAGAGAGTTGAAAAACATTTATGGGATTGTGCCACTTTCACCGACGACTTCACCGACGGACAATAACTCGTCGGTATTTTCACAGAGAGTTGAAAAAAATTTATGGGATTGTGCCACTTTCACCGACGGGTCACCAACAACTTTATCGACGTCAAATATCGACGGAATCACCGACGGATTGACGCACATCCTGAAGCGCACGCATGTCTGACACGTGTCCGTCTGTATAAATACCGACGGCTTTACCGATGGATCGAAAAGTCTGGCGGGATTTTTGAAATTTTTTGGTGCACATTTCAATTAATTTCCGATGGTATTACCGACGGAATTTAATGCCACCAACAACAATTAATGTCCGTCGGTAATACCGTCGGAAAAATTGCTATATAAAACCCCCCAGCCCCCCATTTGGTTCATTTTTTTCTCTGGCTCCATTTCTCTTTTCTCCGTTTCTCTTCTCCTCTCGATTAATATTTGGCAAATTTACGGGATTTTATTGGTTTGGTGGTAGTTTTAAAAGGTATGTATTCTTTTTTCTTTATCTTTGTATTTTTTTTATTTTAATTATGATTATTGTTTTTTGGTGTTCTTGTTCTTGTGTATTGTTTGTAGATAAAATCTTAAATTCAACACACTATTAAGGTAAGCATTTTTTATTCCCAAATTTATTTTGAATTGATATAGTATTTTTTAGTTTTGTGTATTGTTTGTTTTGTGTTTATGTTGTTTTGTATAATGTTTTTTAGTTTTTTCATTTTATTTATTAATTTTATGATATTATTGTTTGTATTGCTATAATTGTTATTGTTGAATTTATGTTAAAAATATTAATTTATATATATAGAATTACATTTAATTAGTTTATCTTAATTTAGGATATTATTGTTTGTATTGCTATAATTGTTATTTTTGAATTTATGTTTTAAATGTTAATTGAAATACAGAATTAAATTTAATTAGTTTATCTTAATTTTAGGATATTATTGTTTACATGTCATTGTTATTGCTTGTTATTACATTTTTATATTTATGTGTACACGTTAATTTCTATTTTGATGTCCATTAGGGTTGATCGTGTTAGGAATGATATTGATTTAGTTACCTTTTGCTTTTGACCATGTAGTTATTTATAAATTAAGAGTCTTGTCCCCTAAAACTTGAAATGTAATATTAATCTGTAAATTTGAATGTATGACTTTAATCTAATGTTTGTAACTCTGAGTACCAATTTAACAATGAATGTTCATAGTTGAAATTGATTCTTTTACTTGAATATCATTATATGATGTTATTGAATAAAATGTTGTGTTGATGATGATGAGTTGGGTTGAGATCCAGGATGATTGGATCGGGATGTGAAATAAAATTGGAAGTGTACTATGATTTTGTTGATAACTTGGGACCCCCCAGTATAAGGGAGACTCTGTCAATATTTTTTAAAAATAATCGAAGTTAATTATGTAATTATTCGTATAAATTTGTGTAGATGCGTAGAATGAAATCTACAGCACGTCGTCAGAAGACGGTTGCAGCTAGTTCTTCTAGCAGTGAGGAGGACGTATCCTTAGGTGCTGATCACGGCGAGGAATCTATATTAACTTGTGATGCTGCCTCTTCTAGCGCGGTTTCACAGCGCAGAAGTGGTGTGCCTTCACAGTGGGGTCAATTCACCCGCAAGTACCAGGCACAATGGAAGGATGACCTCTCAATGTAAGTTTGTTTAGGTTTTAGTTTTTTTTTATATATATAATTATAACATAATTTATGAACAACTAATTAATATTACTACTTTTATTTAATTTCAGGTTCACAAACATTGAGGCTGCAAGGACTTTCAACCTATTTTTTCCTTACAAGCTGCGTCTCTTGGACGTAAGCCGAGTCCAATAGAGCTGTTTGTTGAGACGCATATGCGGAGTCAAGATCGCCAAAAGGGGGTGCAGCAGGTCGTGGACAACCATGCTCAACACTTCATGGTATGTTCGTTCATTCATTTTATTTTGTAAGTTATTATTTTCTTGAATTGCATCTTGAATTGCATTTGATGATTTTTTTACTGGCGGAATTTTCAGGAGACCTATAATAGCCGGTTGAGGGAGAGATATGGGGACAATCCATCGACCCATCCAGATTTCGATCCAAATTTGTAGATGGAGGTGGGATCGTCTGGTGGACCCGATAAAAATCGGGTCTACAGACTCTCCAACACTACGGCTGAAAACTTGCGTTCGACTCATAGTGTCTCAACCATTGGAAGCTCTCCATTAGTATCGAACACCCAATCTGAGGAGTTCATTGCATTGAAACAACAATATCAACAACTCTCGACGAATTATGATGAGCTCCGTCAAATAGTCATGGAGATGAGATCAAAGATGGGTGACGATACTTGTGCAGCTCCTTTTTGGCCGTATGGTCCCGGGAACAACCAGCCTCCTCCTCCTCCTCCTCCACCACCACTATTCTAGTTTAATTTTGTTTTTTAAACACATTAAATTTGTAATGAATATTTGGATGAATATTATTTAACATTATTTTTATATTTTCAATGTTTAATCCAATTTTATTTGTTTATTAAGGTTTTTTACTATTAATAAATTATTTTTTTATATATTTTCAAATACATACCGACGGATTTTATCTGTCGGTATTTCACAGAGAGTTGCCAAACAATTACTAGCCATGCCATAATTACCGACGGATATATTCCATCGGTGAATACATACAGATGGATTTATCCGTCGGTATTTCACAGAGGGTTGACAAACAATTACTACCGATGCCATAATTACAGATGGATAGGCCGTCGGTAATTACCTTTGAAATTATAGACGGATTTATTTCGTCGGTAATGTTCCCGCAGGAAAAAAAAATTTTGGCGCGAGCGTATCCGTCTGTAAAAACATCGGCAGGTGTTTTTTTTATTTGCGACAGAATTAGCGACAGAAATGGGAGTTACCAACAACTATTATACCAACAGACGTAGTCCGTCGGTGTGGCCATCGGTAATTATTTCACCGATGGAGTTCATTCCTTTCACCAACGGAATTAGTCCGTCGGTAAAACTGTTTAATGGTGTAGTGCACCACGTCATTCCAGTCTGGTATAGCCTTTTCTCTAGCATATTTTTTAGCTTTTTTGTGCCTCATACCAAAAATTACGCAACCTACATGATACAAATGTATTCTATATGAGTTAATGACAAATGAAATTTTAATATTTAAAATAAAAAATAATTATCGTATTGTTTTTTTTTTGTTACCTAGTTGCAGCATGATTCTCCCAAACCCTTCTCGCAACATTGTTATTTTTTCTATCCCATTCAAATTTACCCTTACATTAACAATTTATGAAAAATAAATCAATAATCTAAATAAAGAAAATGAATTTACATAAAAATAGTTAAATTTTAAGTTAACACTAACCTTAAATCTTGTAAACCTTGCGTCGACATGAGGTTTTCAATCAGAATGTTCGGAAACCTGACTCCATTGAAACAATAGAATCTCCATCACCGATTTAAACGTCGATGTTATTATTCGAGCTGCCTCAATGTTTGTAAACCTGAAAATCAATAAAATTAATGAAATATTAGTTGTTTAGAAATTGTTAAACACAAACCAACTCCAAATTAAACAAACTTACATTTAAAGGTCATCCTTCCAATGCGCCTCAATGACACATTATTGTCATCATTGCTGATAGAAAAACTAGCTGCGATCATGTGCTCACGATGTGCAATTGATTTTCTTCTATGCATTTACATAAATTTGATGAATATTTACATAATTAATTTTGATGTTTTTTAAAAAATTCGGCAACACCTCCCCTATACTAGAAACTACTCAGAATTTTCAATCCTACAAATATACAAAATATATATATGCCACAAACCATTTGATTTTAATTTATTTCTACTAACAATTTTGGATTATTCAATTTCATCTCATTTTCAACATGATAATGTTTTTAATCCTAAATTGACAATAATTAAAAAAATAAAATTACAATTAAAATTCAACAGAACAATAAAACATTAATGTAAACCCTGGGAAAAAAAATAAAGATTGCTTAAATTGCAAACTAACTATATGAGAAATAAAAGTGAAGAAATTCATGCATAGCGTTAAATGAAAACAAAAATTCAAAAAATTTTGGATATAATTTTCAGGTGAAATGATTTGAGACAGTATAAATTAACCCGATAATATTAAGGGTTGGATTTAAGTGAACAAAATAAACTTCTAGAGTGGAGTTATACGAAATGATAAGAATACAACTTTATTTTAAGAAGAAAAAAAATGTGGGGGTAAAAATAATACACTTAAAGGAAATGGGGTCTAAGTATAAATAAGAGAAATTATAGAGTATAAATACTCTTCTCCTCACCAAAATCTGCAGCAACCATAAGGAAAGAAAAAAGGGAGTTTTGTATCAATTCTTGCAAAAATCAAGAGAGAAACACCAAAATTTCAAGAACCCATCCAAGATTAAGGGTTTATAATTGGAATAAACACTTGTGGGCAAGGGATTAACAAGAAAATTGAATAAGAAGAGAAGAAGGAGGGCCGACTGTCATTAGAAAAGAAAGGAGTGAGTTGAAAATCTTCAATTGGTTGAAGTTCAAAACCTTAATTCGTACCGGGTATGATGTTCTAAACATGATCTTATAATTCATTTCCAATTCGATAATGAATTGATGCCTTGATGTTGAATTATAGATTAGGGTTCTTAGACTTGAATTAGGGAAAAAGGTATTTGTTGTTAAAATTAAGATAATTCACGTGTATATGTGATTGGGGACATGAAACCATGATAATTTACCCAGAAAATATAGCTTGTGAAAGTTATATGTGAAGGGAAGGGGGTGACAAATTTGGACAGACTCGTCTAGTGACTTTTTATAAGATTTCAGATAGGAGGATGAGGGAATTAAGACCAGGTTCCTTTATAGAAATTGTAGTTTTGCGTGTTAGCTAACTAAGAAAATTGGTCTTTCTTAATTTGGAGCTTTAGAACTCCAGTTATGGGTTATCAACCGAGACTAGGTCATGATAGACCCTATAGGGCAGTAATTCAGATTTGTTGATGAGCAATTTTGACTATCTTAGGGGCAGAACTGGGTTCTCCTTCTTTTAGAGGACTTGTAGCCCCATGTCTTAGCCTTCCAACACGACCAACTTCGCTTGAAACGGAGTCCTAGAACTGCAGATAGAGTTAAAACTCTGCAAGGAGATTGAAATGCAACCTCTGCAAAGAGTAATAGTTCAAGACAGTAACAGTTCAATGTCTACACAGTAACTGGTGGACAGTAATAGTTCAATGTCTAGACAGTAGCAGTTCAATGTCTAGACTATAACGATTCAAGACAGCAACAGTTTAATATCTAGAGAGTAACGGTTCAAGACAGTAACAATTCAATGTTAAGACAATAACGATTGGACAATAACAGTCCAAAGTTTAGACAATAGCAATTGGATAGAAACACTTCAAGATTTAAACAGTAACAATTTTTATATAAGCGCTACCCCCAAAGAAAAAGGATTATGATAATTAAGGTGCAACAGAGAGTAACAGATATTGTGAGGACTAACCCGGATAGAAGGTGTACTACTAGTAAGACTAGGGTAATATTCCCACGTGGTGTAAACTTATCAACGAGAACAAGCACATCATGCCTAATAGTAGAAAAAGTTGAATTCATGTTACTTAAAGTAGAGTGAGGGATACCCATAAAATGAAGACTTTGAAAGAAATTTTCTATTTCAAAAAGAAGAATTTATTTTAAACATATAAAATTTATCTTTTTAGATATAAAGAATATTCAAAAATCAAATTTATTTCATTAAACTTTATACAGTTGATCCAGGAGAAGCAAGGGTGGTAGTACCTCGCCCCAGATCCCTTCCAGTTTGAAATTCATAGCCTTAGACCTCGTTGGCTCAGTAGCATCAGTAGCAGGGGTATAGGCGGAACCCATTTCAATTTATCCATATACGGAGCCAGAGCCAGTAGTTTCACCCGCAACATAAGTACCCATTAATGAAAAGAAAAGCAAAGGCAAAATTGCTTGACCGCTTTTTATGTTCGGCTTGTTTTAACTCGCAAGTGCACGAGTGTGCGATGTAGCAATTAACTCGGTAAGATCGAGGTCATATCCACAGAGAGCTAGATCTGGAAATTAAGCTAGGTAACAAAAAAAACTCAAAAGAAATTAAATTAACAATAACTTGGTTGAAAATGATTGATGGATTTGTTTTCAAAGATGAAAAAGTGTAAATAGATTTTAAATGACAAGAAAAAGTAAGTCTTGGTCCAAATCAATTTTAATGGTGATGTATTGGTGATTCCTTCAACATATATAAGATAATTCAACTTAATATCAATGATGGTGATATTAGATCGGAAGATATTACAATGAAGTTTAAAAAAGATGAAGATTGATTATTGCTTAAGAATGAACAAGTATTTTCATATTAAGTAAGACATTGAATCAAGCAATCTCTATACCAAAACTAAGGTTTGTGCATAAAAATTCAAGATTATAACATTACCTAAATGATTTCTAAAATTTCTTTGCAATAATAAAACATTCATGAAGAAAATGAAAAGATAGACATTAAGATTCATTCATATCTTAAAGAACTCACCTCAACCACCATCATCCTTGATTTGGATCCAAGAAGAAGATTAGCCAACCATGATTATATATAATAACACTTTAATAAACATAAAATAACTTGAATCAAACTGAAATAATGAGTTTTACAAGCTAAAGAACCGAAATCTATAAAGAAGAACACAACACAATTTCAGTAAAAATTCGGACACAAATCTGACTCTAACTTTGGACAGCAATTCGACCCTCTTAGAAGCCTCCTTTGGAGATGGATATTTGAGACATATTTATAGGCCATTCTGTTAGCTTTCTAGATCATTAAAGAACAGCTCATTTGGACATCTGAGTCAAAAGTTATGGGCAAAACACCGAACGATGTTCTGGAAAATCAAATCAGGCCAGCTTGGAGAACACTTTGGTGCACGTTTTTCTTCCTCCTTTGTGAGCTGTCTCTTTCTTCTTTTTGACCCAAAATAATGTGACAATGTCCCCTCCAGCTTCCATCCATGTGCTTGCCCTCTTGGGTCAATGAATTACCCAAAGTAAATCAAATGTTATTTGTTGTGTGGACATGTAAGATCATGGATTGTGCTTGGGCTGATTTGGAGCTGTTTTGAGGCTGATTTGGGGCTGATTTGGGGCTGAATTTAAGCATCAAATAAGGATACAAATGTACCTATTATTTGGGCTAAGATTGACATTAAAACCTTGAGTGTTTGATGGTTGAAGTTTGCACACAACATAAGACAAGTTTGGGCTTGAAATAGATCATATGATTTTCTTTTCTATAATTGGAATAGAATTGATTTTTAGGGTAAATTTGGAGCACTTATTTGAACCAAGATTTGCTTCAATCTTCAACTAAATTTCTCTTCAATTCTTTGTTCCGAATTCCGACGTTGAATTTTCTGAAATAATTCATTTAAGCTCCAAAAACCTATCGAAACATTAAAAGAAACTTCATTACTAAAAAGCACATCAATTATTATAAAAAACTCAAATAAAAACAATAAATACATATGTAAAATAAAAGACTTAATGATACTTTTGATGCACAATCACACCCCCCAACTTAGATTTTGCTAGTCCTCAAGCAAAACAAAACATAAAACCTTTGAAATAAAACGAATAATGATAACATAATTAGGCTCGACTCATCACACTTAAAGGACCTATCATGCAAACATTGGTATCTTTAACTTAGTGTACATAATAACAAATAAAGAAAAATAAGCATGCTCACATTCTCTAAATCAAACATCCATACAAAATTCCAAATTCAATCATATTTATCATGCAACCAACATAATTGATTCACGCGAAAACTCAACTTGTAATCTTCCCTTCTCACTACTACAAACAAGGTAGCAAACTAGAGAATTATCTATATATATTTTTTTCTTTTCTTTTCTTTCTCTTTTTTTTTTGATGATATTATTTATTCTATTTCTTTAAGTGGTCACTTCCCTTTTGACGCGAATACAAACATTTGTGATGAATGCACCCGGTTACTCACAAAGTCACAAACTTAAAGTGCTTTGCATACTCATATTTCAAGCTGCCGTTTGACGTAAAGATAAACATTTGTGATGAATACCCCTAGTTATTGAGCAACTCAAAACATTAGAGTAGATAGAACTTTGTACACATTTGTGTAATAATGATTACTCTATTTACTTAAACCTTGTTTAGGACTAGATCAAAAGGGATGATCACAAGTAAAGCATCACACTCATCTTTCATGCATAATCACACAACTCACACAACTTTTACAAGAAAAGATGTACTTCAATAATCTTAAAAAAAAGTATGCTATATCTTGCTTTATAAGATATTATCTATCCCAAATTAAAGCATGCAATGTTCAACACAATAATGAATCCAAAAATGTAATGTTGATCCTAAACAAGTCTCATTCACATACGAATGCAAGTTTTTTTTTTTTTCAAACAAGCATGATCATCTCAAGCATTCAACATAATCAAATATCTAAAATTAAGTTTTACATTATCCTCAATGTAAAAAAAAAGGAAGAGAAGAAAATTATAAAGATTAGAAAACTGTTACTCCTTTTTTTTTTTCAAGGATGAATGTCTGATTGAATTTGATATGAGCTGACTTCTTGCTTGATTTTTTTTTAACCTGCATATCACAACTAAAAGAAAACATCAAATATTTTTTTTTTGAAAATAAAGAACCTCACACCCCCCAACTTAAAATAATGCATTGTCCCTAATGCATGAACAAGAAAATATAAGAGATGGAAGAAAGAGAAAAAAATAAAAATAAAAATACAACTCATTACTTCTGATACTACAATGGTATTGGATCTTCAAGATCCAATGTCTCACCTTCAGCCACAAAGTTTTCAAGATAAGGTTTCAATCGATGACCATTTAATTTGAAAACATTTCCATTCTTAGGATTTTCTACCTCAAATGCACCATGCGCAGATATGGATTTAATCACAAATGAACCAATCCATTTTGTCCTCAACTTCCCAGGAAAGAGATGTAATCGTGAATTATACAAGAGAACCTTTTGACCAACATGAAAGGATTTTCTAAGAATATGTTTATCATGCAAGGTTTTCATCTTATGTTTTGAAATTTTTGCATTTTCAAATGCATCATTTCTCAGCTCATCTAATTCATCCAATTGAAGCTTTCTATTTTTGCCAACCTCGTTTTCATTGTCATTGAATTGCTAGATGGCCTAATATGCACGGTGCTCAATCTCAACAGGGAGATGACAAGGCTTTCCATAAACTAGCCTATATGGAGACATTCCTAAAGAGGTCTTGTAAGCAGTGCGATATGCTCACAAAGCATCAACTAGTCGTAGGGACCAATCTTTACGGTTTGGATTGACTGTTTTCTCTAGAATGTTCTTGATCTCCCTATTTGCCAACTCAGCTTGGCCACTAGTTTGTGGATGATAGGGGGTACTGACCTTGTGAATTACACCATATTTTCTCATCAAAATCCCAACGGGCTTGTTACAAAAATACTTGCCTCCATCACTAATCATAGCCCGGGGCATGCCAAAACGAGAGAAAATATTTTCTTTCAAGAATTTGACCACGACTCGATGGTCATTGGTTCGAGATGCAATGGCCTCCACCCATTTAGACACATAATCAACAGCTACAAGGATGAATTGGTAACCAAATGAACTTGGAAAAGGTTCCATGAAATCAATCCCCCAACAATCAAATATTTCCAAAACAAGAATGGGGTTTAGGGGCATCATGTTACGCCTAGTAAGGTTACCTAGTCGTTGGCATCGGTCACATGCAACACAGAAGGCATGGACATCTTTGAACATGGTGGGCCAATAAAAACCACACTACAAGATCTTGGCAGTGGTTTTCTTGGAAGAGAAATGCCCACCACAGGCTAATGCATGACAAAAATTAATGAAACTTGGATTTTCATGATCAGGGATGCACCGCCTCACAATTTGGTCAGGGCAATATTTAAATAAGTAGGGGTCATCCCAAAAAAAATTTCGCACGTTGCGCAAGAATTTTTGTTTGTCAAGTTTAGACCAATGAGAAGGAATCTGACATGTGGCTAGGTAATTTGCAATGTCAACATACCATGGAGAGCCAATGTAGGAAACAGTACCTGCACAAAATAAATTTTCATCAGCAAAGAATTCATTTATTAGAGATTCATCAATTATGGTCTCACAGCTTGAAAGACGGGACAAATGATCAGCCACTACATTCTCTACTCCCTTTTTATCTCGAATTTCAAGGTTAAACTCTTGGAGTAGGAGGATCCATCGAATCAAACGTGGCTTGGCATCTTGTTTTGTGAGCAAGTATTTCAATGCTGCATGATCAGTGAAAACAATAACAAGAGATCCAACCAAATAAGACCTAAACTTGTCTAATGCAAAGACCACAGCTAAGAGTTCTTTTTCAGTTGTAGTGTAATTCAATTGAGCATCATTCAGAGTCTTGCTAGCATAATAAATGACATGAGGCTTCTTATCTTTTCTTTGTCCTAAAACAGCCCCTACCGTAAAATCACTAGCATCACACATCAGTTCAAATGGTAAAGACCAATCAGGAGCTTGCATGATTGGTGCAGTGGTCAACAACCCTTTAAGCTTTTCAAAAGCTTCTTGACATTTTGATGTCCAATCAAATTGAACATCTTGTGACAACAAGTTACACAATGGTTTGGCAATGGTACTAAAAGAATGAATGAATCTTCGGTAAAAACCAGCGTGTCCTAAAAAGGATCTCACATCTTTCACAGTCTTAGGGGTAGGTAATTTTTGAATAACTTTAACTTTTGACTTATCTACCTCTATCCCTTTTGAAGAGACAATGTGACTTAAGACAATGCTATGTGTCACCATAAAATGACACTTCTCCCAATTGAGTACAAGATTGCTCTCCTTACACCTTTCAAGAACTTTTTCCAAATGCATTAGACACAACTCATAAGAATCCCCATAAACTGAAAAATCATCCATGAAAACTTCCAAAAAATTTTCCAACATGTCACTAAAGATACTCATCATACATCTTTGAAAAGTGGCTGGTGCATTACACAAGCCAAAAGGCATTCTTCTATAAGCATAGGTACCAAAAGGACAAGTGAAAGTGGTTTTTTTCTTAGTCTTCTAAAGAAATCTCAATTTGGTTGTAACCTGAGTATCCATCAAGAAAACAGTAGAAAGCTCTTCTGGCTACTCTTTCCAGCACTTGGTCTAAAAATGGAAGCGGAAAATGGTCCTTCCTAGTCACCATGTTCAACTTACAATAATCAATGCACATAAGCCATCCAGTTTGGATTCTAGTTGGTACTAGCTCATTATTTTCATTCTTCACTACCGTGACTCCAGATTTTTTAGGGACAACTTGGGTTGGACTAACCCATTTTGAGTTTGCAATGGGGTAAATGATACCTGCATCAAGTAGCTTAAGCACTTCACCTCTTACTACTTCCTTCATATTTGGGTTCAATCGTCTTTGCAGTTGCCTCACAGATTTAGCCTCTTCTTAAAGATAGATTCTATGTGTACATAAAAGAGGGCTAATTCCTTTCAAGTCAGTAATAGTCCACCCAATTGCTTTCTTGTGTTTTCTCACCACTCTCAAAAGTTCTTGTTCTTGCTCTATGCTAAGTTTTGATGAAATCACAATAGGATATGATTCATCTTCCCCTAGAAATGCATACTTAAGATCACTCGGTAAAGGCTTCCTTTCTGGTTTATAAGGTTGGACAAGAGATGCCTCATCTTTCACTTGCGGTGAAATCAAAGGCTCAAACGATGGGGTCCATTGACCTATTGACATAAGAGGCATTGGATCTAGATAAGTCTCGAGTTCTCTTACTTCCTCATCAACACATTCCAAAGAATAAAATCTATCATCATGAATTAAAGTTCTCTCCAATGGATCCTTTATCCATTCTCTCTCAAAGTGTTCTTGACAAACTGTTTGGATCAAATCCACCTCTCTAATGTCCTCATGTTCACCAATTTGTTTGGAGACATTGAATATGTTCATCTCCACAGTCATATTCCCAAAAGACAATTTCATCACCCCATTCCTACAATTGATTAAAGCATTGGATGTAGCTAGGAAAGGTCTACCTAAGATGACTGGGATGGGAGCATTAGAACCTTGAATAGGTGCGGTGTCTAACACTACAAAATCAACAGGAAAGTATAATTTATCTACTTGGACCAACACATCCTCAACAATACCCCTGGGAATCTTGATTGACCTATCAGCTAATTGAAGGGTGATTCGAGTAGACTTGATTTCTCCTAAACCTAACTGTTCGTAAACAGTGTAGGGTATCAAATTTACCCTTGCTCCTAAATCCAACAAAGCTTGGTCTATCTTATGATTTCCAATAATGCATGAAATGGTAGGACAACCAGGATCTTTGTATTTGGGAGGGGTCTTAAACTGGATGATGGCACTAGCATGTTCAGTTAGAAAGGCTCTTTCTTTCACATTCAATCTCCTTTTGACTGTGCATAAGTCCTTGAGGAACTTTGCATAAAAGGGGATTTGTTTAATTGCATCAAGGAGTGGAATGTTGACTTTCACTTGTTTGAACAATTCATAGATTTCCGAGTTCATAAGATCATGTTTAGGTTTCCCTAACCTTTGTGGAAATGGTGCTCTAGGCACCAATTCTAAATCACTCACTTTGACTCCAATTTTGCTTGAATCATCTCCTTTCTCACTTATCTCTTTCTTATTTATCTCACCTTCTTTGTCACTCAAGCTCTCATTTATCACTTGTGTTTTGATTTCCTCTTCACTTTCCCTAGATTCCTCCTCCACAATACTTCTAGGAATCCCAAAACCTATAGCTTTGTCAACAATCTTTCCACTTCTAAGGGTAGTGATGGCTTGGACTTGTTCATGGTTTGAAGGTTCACTAGATGAGGATTCACTCATGTGTACCTGACCTCTAGGATTTGGCATTGGTTGAGCTGGGATCTTTCCCTTCTCTTGAATGCTTAGTGATTGAGTCAACTTGGTTAGTTGACTTCGAATGTCATCTAAGGTCCTATTGGTCTGGTCTTGAAATTTGTAAGCTTGGTTATTGATTCCTCCTTGTGTTTGCATGAATTGTTGAAGAGTATCCTCTAGGGATCTCTTATGAGGTGGTTGGTATGTATTATGTGTGGGAGCATGAAATGGTTGGGGTGGAGGTTGAAATGGTTCGGGTACTGAAGGGCCCTCATTTCTCCATCCAAAATTTGGGTGGTTCCTCCATCTAGGATTGTAGGTCTCAGAGTAGGGATTGCCTACTTGGTTTGAAAATGGTTTTCTAACATTACTTGAATCAGAAGTTTGGCCATATAGCACTTCCTTGAAGGCTGGAATGGTAGGACACTCAGTTGTCCTATGCCCTTTTCTCTCACGAACAACACAACTTTCCTCTTGTTGTTCACTCATGACATGCACTTTTTTAATCTCAAGAGACTCTACTTTCCTAGCCAATGAGGCTAATCTAGCATTGAGGTCATCCGTCTCTTTCAATTGGAACTTCCCACTTGAATGAGAAATGGTGTTTCTAGACTCAACATGAAGTGGGAGAGAAGTCTCCCATTGCTTTGTGTTTTCAGCCAATTGATCAAATAAATCAAAGGCTTCACTTGGTTCTTTGTCATAAAACTCACCATTACACATGGTTGACACTAGCTTTTTAAAATCTACGGTAAGATAGTCATAGAAGAAACTCACTAACCTCCACATCTCAAAACCATGGTGGGGGCATGCATTTAACAAGTCTTTGAACCTTTCCCAAGCTTGATGAAATGACTCATTTGGACTACAAGAAAAATTCATCATTTGACGTTGTAAGGTTGTCGTCCTATGAGTGGGGAAGTATTTTTTCAAAAATTCAGCTTGCATTTCTCTCCATGTACCTATAGACCTAGGACGCAAGGAGTTTAGCCAAAGCTTGGCTTTATCCTTTAGAGAGAATGGGAACAATTTAAGCCGAATGGTTTCCTCGGTACATGTTCTATCAATAAAAGTATTACATACCTCTTTAAAGTCCTTAATATGTATGTATGGATTTTCAGAATCCATACCGTGAAATGTGGGAAGAAGTTGAATCATGCCCGGTTTCAAATTGAAAGCTTGTTGGTTAAGAGGTAAGATAATACACAAAGGTGTACTTTGTCTAGCCGGGTGAAGATACTCCCTAAGAGTTCGAAAATTAGGTTGATCATCGAATTGTGGAGGTCCATTACCTTGAACACTCCCTTCACCCTCTACATCTTCAACATTAGCCATGATGAAAAATAATATAACAATTATATGAATATGAAAGAAAAAGAAAAAGAAAAAGAAAAAGAAGATTGCAAATAAAAGTAAATGAAACGTAAAAGTTAAAGTAATAGCACAAAAATAAAAATACAACAAATTGAGAAATTTACACTCCAACTAATAAGCAATAATAACAACAATAAACATTAAAAGATAATTATAACAAGCATGAATAAAAAGGCAGTAATACCGACCAAGCACTTTAAACAATAAATATAAGAAAAATAACAACAATAAACAACAAAATAAAATAAAATGAATAAAAGGCGGTAATACCGGCCAAGCACTTTAAACAATAAATATAAGAAAAATAACAACAATAAACATTAAAAGATAATTATAACAAGAATGAAACAAGAGGCGATAAAACCAGCCTTATAAATATAAACAATAAATATTAGAAACTAATTAGAATAGACAATAAAAGAAAAATGGTTGAACCAACCAAAATCCAACAATTAATAGTGCAGTCCACAATCCAAAATCCGAAAAGTTGAGGTCAAATTTTTTTTTTAGGCGGTAAAACTGACCATTTGATTTTTTATTTATATGTATTTGTTTTTTGTTTTCCAATAATCAAAAATAAATTTGTTACCTTTGCTTGCTAGCTCCCCGGCGACGGCGCCAAAATTGCTTGACTGCTTTTTATGTTCGGCTTGTTTTAACTCGCAAGTGCACGAGTATGCGATGTAGCAATTAACTCGGTAAGATCGAGGTCATATCCACGGAGAGCTAGATCTGGAAATTAAGCTAGGTAACAAAAAAAACTCAAAAGAAATTAAATTAACAATAACTTGGTTGAAAATGATTGATGGATTTGTTTTCAAAGATGAAAAAGTGTAAATAGATTTTAAATGACAAGAAAAAGTAAGTCTTGGTCCAAATCAATTTTAATGGTGATGTATTGGTGATTCCTTCAACATATATAAGATAACTCAACCTAATATCAACGATGGTGATATTAGATCGGAAGATATTACAATGAAGTTTAAAAAAGATGAAGATTGATTATTGCTTAAGAATGAACAAGTATTTTCATATTAAGTAAGACATTGAATCAAGCAATCTCTATACCAAAACTAAGGTTTGTGCATAAAAATTCAAGATTATAACATTACCTAAATGATTTCTAAAATTTCTTTGCAATAATAAAACATTCATGAAGAAAATGAAAAGATAGACATTAAGATTCATTCATATCTTAAAGAACTCACCTCAACCCCCATCATCCTTGATTGGATCCAAGAAGAAGATTAGCCAACCATGATTATATATAATAACACTTTAATAAACATAAAATAACTTGAATCAAACTGAAATAATGAGTTTTACAAGCTAAAGAACCGAAATCTATAAAGAAGAACACAACACAATTTTAGTAAAAATTCGGACACAAATCTGACTCTAACTTTGGACAGCAATTCGACCCTCTTATAAGCCTCCTTTGGAGATGGCTATTGGAGACATATTTATAGGACATTCTGTTAGCTTTCTAGATCATTAAAGAACAGCTCATTTGGACATCTGAGTCAAAAGTTATGGGCAAAACACCGAAAGATGTTCTGGAAAATCAAATCAGGCCAGCTTGGAGAACACTTTGGTGCACGTTTTTCTTCCTCCTTTGTGAGCTGTCTCTTTCTTCTTTTTGACCCAAAATAATGTGACAATGTCCCCTCCAGCTTTTCATCCATGTGCTTGCCCTCTTGGGTCAATGAATTACCCAAAATAAATCAAATGTTATTTGTTGTGTGGACATGTAAGATCATGGATTGTGCTTGGGCTGATTTGGAGTTGTTTTGAGGCTGATTTGGGGCTGAATTTAAGCATCAAATAAGGATATAAATGTA
Source organism: Populus nigra (assembly GCF_951802175.1). Taxonomy (NCBI): domain Eukaryota; kingdom Viridiplantae; phylum Streptophyta; class Magnoliopsida; order Malpighiales; family Salicaceae; genus Populus; species Populus nigra. Next base: position 13,368,257 of record NC_084858.1, on the reverse strand, counting down.
CCTATTATTTGGGCTAAGATTCACATTAAAACCTTGAGTGTTTGATGGTTGAAGTTTGCACACAACATAAGGCAAGTTTGGGCTTGAAATAGATCATATGATTTTCTTTTCTAGAATTGGAATAGAATTGATTTTTGGGGTAAATTTGGAGAAATTATTTGAACAAAGATTTGCTTCAATCTTCAACTAAATTTCTCTTCAATTCTTTTTTCCGAATTCCGACGTTGAATTTTCTGAAATAATTCATTTAAGCTCCAAAAACCTATCGAAACATTAAAAGAAACTTCATTATTATAAAAAACCCAAATAAAAACAATAAATACATATGTAAAATAAAAGACTTAATGATACTTTTGATGCACAATCAGTACCCATTAATGAAAAGAAAAGCAAAGGCAAAGGCCTACCACCCTAGGAATTAGGTAATTGATGCCGCTCCTAACTGTGTTGAATGTAGAGGAGGGAGTACTTTCATTCTTAAAAAAGCTTTCTCAACACGCCTTAGATGCTTAGTATATCGCCCTTCATCGATCCTTTTTGAATAGAAAGAAATAGGCTAAAGAAAGGAATGATAACTATGGTTGGATAAAGGATGACAACATTAATGGGTGTAATGAGAAAAACGTAAAATATAAAGAAAGAAATGATTGAAAGAAAGACCTATTAGCTATTGATATGATTATTATAAAACATATCATTGAATAAGGAAAATTTATGAGATAAGCTTATGATTTTAGGAGGGACCATATGCGTGGTGCAGCAACAACAACATAGGAGCGCGAGTAGAGAGCTTCTACTACAGGTAGGTGATCCGTACCTATACTTTGTAGTTAAATTCCATGATTTAATATGTCATTGATGTGAAATGTGAATTATTGAATGTTGGATATTATGAGAAAGGAGGAAATTTTGCGTAAAGATATCAATATTTTGAATAGTATTCAAGGTGAAAGGATGTTATGTGAATTGCCAAGTGATGAAATTATCACTGACAAAGGAATTATGAGAAGTGTGATATGGGGCGTGGACTAGCATACATTTAGTGTATGTTAGGATCCCGGGTAAGGAGATCACTTTGCATCGACTCCTACGGGGTGATGATGATACCAGTGAACTTGGTATCGGTAATGTGTTAAGTAGAAATAATCATGGTTGATCTTATAAAATCTTGAATGGAGGTTGATAATGGAAAAGGAAACAATTTTTAGTAGTTGAAGGAGAAAGAGTTTCCAATGAAAACCAGAAGGGAGAAGTGAATAAAATATGAATGCATATTTGCCTTTTTAAATTATTGGATATTTGTGTTGCTATATTATTGTGATATTCATGTTTCAATCATATGTATTTTGTTTTAGGACCATCACATACATGACAAGAGTAGATCCTAGCTTATGTTCACTTTTTGTAATATAGGTTCTAAGGAGTATACCCTCGTATTTTGTAATATTACAACTTTTATATAACTTAATTTATATAATGGATGTTTAAACTTGAATAGATAAATTTAATTATGTAGTTCATATAACCATGTTCCATGTATGCATGTTTATATCTTTTATCCATCCATAAGAATAATTGTCGTTCAATGTATATCATAAATATTGTGATTGACAAGGATGGTGATGTTTTGTGGGATTGAGAGCCAAGATGATTGGGTTGAATTGAGTTAGGAGATGTGGAATATTAGAAGTGTAAACAAGTTGGATGTTGATAACTTGGGACCTCCCAATATAGGGGTGACTCTGCCGAAATTTTAGTGAAAAATTTGATAAATTTTAATATGAACACCATGTACATGTATATTTATATATATATAAAAAATTAATTATTTTGTGTATTAGTTGATATGAGATTGTTGCTTAATCCCGATTATAAGGTTGTTAAAATCACGATTTTAACACGGCACAGAAAATACAATATAAACTCGGATCGTAAAAACGGATTGTAAAATCATAAAATTGTAAGGAATTTTAAAATACATTAATAAAAAATTCATGCTTCAAATAAAAATTCATACATAGTTTAAGCACTTGAAAATACATGTTTCAAATAAAAATTCATACATAGTTCAAGTATCTTAAAATACATAATTCAAATAAAAATTTATATATAATTTAAATAACTTTTCATTAGCTAATAATTAACAACCATCTTAAGAGGATTATTACTTTACATGACATAATCTGCAACAACCAACTCGCTGACTGAAAAAAGAAAAAATAGCACATAAAGCAATATCAAATTGTCTTTTAAGTAACATTAATTAAGAAAACAACAATCAAAGCACAATAAAGTCACGAACTTTCTCTCCCTCTCTGTTTCCTTTTCATGTCATAAATTCAATTATTTATGGGATGAAAAAATGTTTATTTAATTATGTAAGTCAATGATTTATGTTGCTTGAGTATATTTTAGGAGCTGGGGTTATTATTTTTTAATTATTTTATTGAAACAATATAATTTTATTTTTTAAAAAAATTATTTGATTTAACTCAATTGAGTTTTGATCAAATTTGACCGGGTTAAATAAATGGTTAAAAATATAGTCGAAGTAATCAAATTTATTAAAATCAGTGTTTTTATTTATATAAATTAAAATCTGACATGAGTTAAGCTTCTAATTATGAGTTTCATGAATCGACCTATTATAATAAATATAATTTTTTAAAATTATCCTGTTACTATTTTTATATCTAATTTATATTTATAAAATCTCTTCTACTTGCTATCATATTTTTAAAAAACATAAGTAATTTAAGGTGAATGAATAGTGAAAATAACATAACAAAGAAAAGTAAAAGATATAGGAAAAAAATCTGAATTAAATTGGAATTTAATATTATTGCCTTGACGAATTTTGTTACATTCTATCTCTGCAGCCCTTTCGATTTCTGACCTCCACTTCTTTATGGCATGCAGATAAAATCCACATGTTCCGCAGTGAGTGAAGACCGCGTGACTGTGCATTTAATTGCACAACCAATAGGCGTTGGACAGCTGGAGAAGAGGGGGACATTTTGCTTCAATGCATGCGTTCCGTTAAAATCGTGAAATCATCCCTGAAATCATGATTTTTTACGATTTCATCCGATTTGAATGATTTCACCCGATTTTAACCCGATTTCACCTATTTTTGATTTTTTCAAACGATTCAGCACGTAAAGCATGTTTTGACTCGTAAAATTATACGATTTTACGAGTCAAAACGCGATTTTAACAACCTTGACAAACACTATTAAAATTCAACAAACATAATAAAACATTATTGCAATGTAGACAATAAAATAGAAAAAAAAATACAAAAACAAACATAGGCTTTAAGAACGAAAAATGCTTACCTTAGCCACATGCTTAATTTCAGAGTTTATTTACGTATAATACAAAAACAAAAAAAAATACATTGTTAATAAACTAAAGAAAAGAAGGAAAAATAATATGTCAAAATATTCACCATATATACATGTTGATTGTGTTGAGAGGAAATACTTGAAGATCTTGAGACAAGAGAGGATTGAGATAGTGAGAGTGGAGAGAATGAGAGAATTTGAGAGAGTGAAAGTTAGTGAGAGATTGAGAGAGTTGAAAAAAATAAAGATATGGTGACTCGCTAGGTTTTTACTGAGGGAATCACTAATGGAATATTAAATAATATTTTTTTTAATTATTTCGTCGGTGATTCCCTCAGTAACTTTACCTTGAAATTTTCATTTCGCATTAAAATTTTCAAAAAACCCTCCAAATTTTTGGTAGTCTGTCCATGATTCTGTTGGTAAAAAATATAAATAGTACACAATTAGAGATGCATTAATTAACAAGACATTGGAATTCGTAGTCCGTCGGTAATTCCGTCGGAAATCTGACATTTAGTAATTTCCATCACTGACATGAGAAGGGGAACAATTTGCTTCGCCTATGGAATACATTGACAGACACAAACCGTCAGTGTTTTCATCAGTGTACTGCACAGTGAACAGTACTAGGGGGAGGGAACAATTCCCTTCACCTTTGGAACACACTGACTAACACAAACCGTCAGTGTTTTGTATAGTAAATGACAAATTTTATCTGTATTCCCTATCTATCCATCCTGCAATTACTTCAATTGAAAGTTGCACACACAACATAATAACACCAGTTCATATAAAAATTATAAAATAAATACTTTTTTGTTGAGAATTTCATCAATAACTATTACATTATCATTTATGGCATTACAGTACTTTTGTGTTCTCATAGTTAGTCATTACTTAAATTGAAAGTTGCACGCACAACACAATAACACTAGTTCACATAACAATTATAAAATAAATACTTTTTTGTTGAGAATTTCATCAATAACTATTACATTATCATTTATGGCATTACAATACTTTTGTGTTCTCATAGTTAGTTAGAATTGTCTTCTTATTCTTCAATTGTCTTGTCGTCAGCTCTAACACAATCTTCTACATTGATATCATTGTTATCACATCTTTATTGAGTTGTGCTTGTCTGCTGGAGCTCAGAACAACATTCAACTCCTCAACGTCAACATCAATAACAATATTATCGAAGATGTGAAACTATGAATTTTCTTCCAAGTCAATTGATGGAGCAACTTGATATGGTTCAATCAACTCACTTACTTGAGAGTCATCATCTTCGACGTTTGAGTCATCGTTCTCATCCTGAACAACCTTGACATGACCCCTGGGTTTGGTTTTCAATATGGATAACCAATTCACTCTTGAATGATCCTTTCTAAAGATTCTAAAGAAAATAGTGTATGTGTAATAAACTTGTTGGCATTGCTTGGCGAAAACAAAGACATCATTGATGTTGTGAAGTCTAGCTTTTGAGTTAATTTTGACCAAATCATGATGGGGATCTACTCTGAATTCTCTGTCGATGGTGTCATACCAATAACATTTGAATAAAAAAATTCTATTATGCTCTCTATGATATTATATTTCAATTACCTCTTCTAATTTCTCCTAATAGTCAACTTCAAACTCACTAGAAGTCGATCCCTTAGCACAAACCCCAATGTCATATGTCTTTCCACCCTGCTCATATTTTTCAATATGAAACACGTACGCATTAACAAAATACCCGTTGTAGCACTTCACTTTTCTTTCAGGACTCAGTCTTAGTAAGGATAATGTAGCGCTAGCATTCCTTCCTATTTTATAAACCTGGTGCATCAAGTACAACAATGAATAGTGATCATAAATTTTGTAATGAAATTAAGTATCTCAAAAGATAATGAGTTTGTGATAATACTTATATGTGTTCTGAACCACGTTGTAAATTGTTCATCTTGTAATCGAAAGATTTGAGATTCGATTAGGTGTGAGTTTTTAGATAGTAAATATTGACGATGTTGCCTACTCGGTATTAAACAATGTATGAGTTGGTGATATTACATGAGAGAAATAGTCCATTAATAACAAAGTAGTATACTTAATGAATAAAAGGTCTCAGTTCATCGTAGTTAAATAACACATAATTTTGTGCTTATCTGAATTCTATTTTAGACAAATATCTTCCCTTAACAGAATTTTTTGGTGCGGGTCATCCTGGATTGAAGAATATTGACAATTTCCCACTCGAAGACACTTCACTACCATTGTCATGCCTTGGTACGTGATTGATTCTTGTTCTCAAAAGAGGCTCAAAATAGTACAAGATAAATGTTGAGATCTCCTCAACAGTATAGGCCTCACATATCAATGCCTTAACATTCGCCTTATTTTTTACCTTTTTCTTAAGGTTGAACAATTACTTGTATGGAATAAAACAAATGTTTTCAATTAACAAAAACAATGAAAATAGTATCTAAGATTACATTGCATATGTAATCTCTAACCTCTCGAATAGACACATTCATCTATACTGAACTGGGCCTCCAACTTTTGCCTCATATAATAAATATATGGGTAGATGCTCCATCAAGTTAAAAAATAATGGAGGAAATAGCATCTCAAGTTTGCATATTGTCTATACAATATTCATTTCAAGCCTCTCAATGTGCGGTGTTTGCAACTTGTTGGAGCATATATCTCTAAAGAAATGATTGATCTCCATTAGTGCATCTCATATCCCTTTTGGCAATAAATCATGATAAGCTAATGGAATGAGTGTTTGTATAAATACATGGCAGACATTGTTCTTCATTCCATACAATCTGCAATCCTCTAAACTAACCAGCCTTGATATGTTCGAGGCATGTCCATCGAGAAAACACAGAAACACAGACTCTTTAACCATTGGTATACTAGTAGTTGTGTATTTTTCTCTAAGGTAAAGCTTGCTTTGGGCTTTGTGCTTGACCGCTTTTTATGTTCGGCTTGTTTTAACTCGCAAGTGCACGAGTGTGCGATGTAGCAATTAACTCGGTAAGATCGAGGTCATATCCACAGAGAGCTAGATCTGGAAATTAAGCTAGGTAACAAAACAAAACTCAAGAGAAATTAAATTAACAATAACTTGGTTGAAAATGATTGATGGATTTGTTTTCAAAGATGAAAAAGTGTAAATAGATTTTAAATGACAAGAAAAAGTAAGTCTTGGTCCAAATCAATTTTAATGGTGATGTATTGGTGATTCCTTTAACATATATAAGATAACTCAACCTAATATCAACGATGGTGATATTAGATCGGAAGATATTACAATGAAGTTTAAAAGGATGAAGATTGATTATTGCTTAAGAATGTACAAGTATTTTCATATTAAGTAAGACATTGAATCAAGCAATCTCTATACCAAAACTAAGGTTTGTGCATAAAAATTCAAGATTATAACATTACCTAAATGATTTCTAAAATTTCTTTGCAATAATAAACATTCATGAAGAAAATGAAAAGATAGACATTAAGATTCATTCATATCTTAAAGAACTCACCTCAACTACCATCATCCTTGATTTGGATCCAAGAAGAAGATTAGCCAACCATGATTAGATATAATAACACTTTAATAAACATAAAATGACTTGAATCAAACTGAAATAATGAGTTTTACAAGCTAAAGAACCGAAATCTATAAAGAAGAACACAACACAATTTCAGTAAAAATTCGGACACAAATCTGACTCTAACTTTGGACAGCAATTCGACCCTTTTTGAAGCCTCTCCTGGAGATGGCTATTAGAGACATATTTATAGGCCATTCTGTTAGCTTTCCATATCATTAAAGAACAGCTCATTTGGACATCTGAGTCAAAAGTTATGGACAAAACACCGAAAGGTGTTCTGGAAAATCAAACCAGGCCAGCTTGGAGAACACTTTGGTGCACGTTTTTCTTCCTCCTTTATGAGTTGTCTCTTTCTTCTTTTGACCCAAAATAATGTCACAATGTCCCCTCCAGCTTTCCATCCATGTGCTTGCCCTCTTGGATCAATGAATTACCCAAATAAATCAAATGTTATTTATTATGTGGACATGTAGGATCATGGATTGTGTTTGGGCTGATTTGGAAGGTGATTTGGGGCTGATTTGGGGCTGATTTGGGGCTGAATTTAAGCATCAAATAAGGATACAAATGTACCTATTATTTGGGCTAAGATTGACTTTGAAACCTTGAGTGTTTGATGGTTGAAGTTTGCACACAACATAAGGCATGTTTGGGCTTGAAATAAATCATATGATATTCTTTTCTAGAATTGGACTTGAATTGATTTTTGGGGCAAATTTGGAGCACTTATTTGAACCAAGATTTGCTTCAATCTTCAACTAAATTTCTCTTCAATTCTTTGTTCCGAATTCCGACGTTGAATTTTCTGAAATAATTCATTTAAGCTCCAAAAACCTATCGAGACATTAAAAGAAACTTCATTACTAAAAAGCACATCAATTATTATAAAAAACCCAAATAAAAATAATAAATACATATGTAAAATAAGAGACTTAATGATACTTTTGATGCACAATCACACCCCCCAACTTAGATTTTGCTAGTCCTCAAGCAAAACAAAACATAAAACCTTTGAAATAAAAAGAATAATAATAACATAATTAGGCTCGACTCATCACACTTAAAGGACATATCATGCAAACATTGGTATCTTTAACTTAGTGTACACAATAACAAATAAAGAAAAATAAGCATACTCACATTCTCTAAATCAAACATCCATACAAAATTCCAAATTCAATCGTATTTATCATGCAACCAACATAATTGATTCACGCAAAAACTCAACTTGTAATCTTCCCTTCTTACTACTACAAACAAGGTAGCAAACTAGAGAAATATCTATATATATTTTTTTCTTTTTTCTTTTTTTTTTTCTCTTTTTTTTTTGAAGATATTATTTATTCTTTTTCTTTAAGTGGTCACTTCCCTTTTGACGCGAATACAAACATTTGTGATGAATGCACCCGGTTACTCACAAAGTCACAAACTTAAAGTGCTTTGCATACTCATATTTCAAGCTGCCGTTTGACGTAAAGATAAACATTTGTGATGAATACCCCTAGTTACTGAGCAACTCAAAACATTGGAGTAGATAGAATTTTGTACACATTTGTGTAATAATGATTACTCTATTTACTTAAACCTTGTTTAGGACTAGATCAAAAGGGATGATCACAAGTAAAGCATCACACTCATCTTTCATGCATAATCACACAACTCACACAACTTTTACAAGGAAAGATGTACTTCAATAATCTTAAGAAAAAAGTATGCTATATCTTGCTTTATAAGATATTATCTATCCCAAATTAAAGCATGCAATGTTCAACACAATAATGAATCCAAAAATGTAATGTTGATCTTAAACAAGTCTCATTCACATACGAATGCAAGTTCTTTTTTTTTTTTTAACAAGCATGGTTATCTCAAGCATTCAACATAATCAAATATCTAAAATTAAGTTTTTCATTATCCTCAATGTAAAAAAGAAAGAGAAGAAAAGTATAAAGATTAGAAAACTGTTACTCCCCTTTTGTTCTCAAGGATGAATGTCTGATTGAATTGGACATGAGCTGACTTCTTGCTTGATTTTTTTTACCTGCATATCACAACTAAAAGAAAACATTGATGTTTTTTTTTTTGAAAATAAAGAACCTCACACCCCCCCAACTTAAAATAATGCATTGTCCCTAATGCATGAACAAGAAAATATAAGAGATGGAAGAAAGAGAAAAAAAAATAAAAATAAAAATGAAAAAAATAAAAATAAAAACTCATTACTTCTGATACTACAATGGTATTGGATCTTCAAGATCCAATGTCTCAACTTCAGCCACAAAGTTTTCAAGATAAGGTTTCAATCGATGACCATTTACTTTGAAAACATTTCCATTCTTAGGATTTTCTACCTCAAATGCACCATGCTCAGAGATGGATTTAATCACAAATGGACCAATCCATTTTGTCCTTAACTTCCCAGGAAAGAGATGTAATCGTGAATTATACAAGAGAACCTTTTGACCAACATGAAAGGATTTTCTAAAAATGTGTTTATCATGCAAAGCTTTCATCTTATGTTTTGAAATTTTTGCATTTTCAAATGCATCATTTCTCAGCTCCTCTAATTCATCCAATTGAAGCTTTCTATTTTTGCCAACCTCGTTTTCATTATCATTGAATTGCCGGATGGCCCAATATGCACGGTGCTCAATCTCAACAGGGAGATGACAAGGCTTTCCATAAACTAGCCTATAAGGAGACATTCCTAAAGAGGTCTTGTAAGCAGTGCGATATGCCCACAAAGCATCAACTAGTCGTAGGGACCAATCTTTACGGTTTGGATTGACTGTTTTCTCTAGAATGTTCTTGATCTCCCTATTTGCCAACTCAGCTTGGCCACTAGTCTGTGGATGATAGGGGGTACTGACCTTGTGAATTACACTATATTTTCTCATCAAAATCCCAACGGGCTTGTTACAAAAATGCTTACCCCCATCACTAATCATAGCCCGGGGCATGCCAAAACGAGAGAAAATATTTTCTTTCAAGAATTTGACCACAACTCGATGGTCATTGGTTCGAGATGCAATGGCCTCCACCCATTTAGACACATAATCAACAGCTACAAGGATGAATTGGTAACCAAATGAACTTGGAAAAGGTCCCATGAAATCAATCCCCCAATAATCAAATATTTCCAAAACAAGAATGGGGTTTAGGGGCATCATGTTACGCCTAGTAAGGTTACCTAGTCGTTGGCATCGGTCACATGCAACACAGAAGGCATGGACATCTTTGAACATGGTGGGCCAATAAAAACCACACTGCAAGATCTTGGCAGTGGTTTTCTTGGAAGAGAAATGCCCACCACAGGCTAATGCATGACAAAAATTAATTACACTTGGAATTTCATGATCAGGGATGCACCGCCTAACAATTTGGTCAGGGCAGTATTTAAATAGGTAGGGGTCATCCCAAAAAAAGGTGCGCACGTTACGCAAGAATTTTTGTTTGTCAAGTTTAGACCAATGAGAAGGAATCTGACTTGTGGCTAGGTAATTTGCTATGTCAGCATACCATGGAGAGCCAATGTAGGAAACAGTACCTGCACAAAATAAATTTTCATCAGCAAAGAATTCATTTATTGGAGATTCATCAATTGTGGTCTCATAGCTTGAAAGACGGGACAAATGATCAGCCACTACATTCTCTACTCCCTTTTTATCTCGAATTTCAAGGTTAAACTCTTGGAGTAAGAGGATCCATCAAATCAAACGTGGCTTGACATCTTGTTTTGTGAGCAAGTATTTCAATGCTGCATGATCAGTAAAAACAATAACAAGAGATCCAACCAAATAAGACCTAAACTTGTCCAATGCAAATACTACAGCTAAAAGTTCTTTTTCAGTTGTAGTGTAATTCAATTGAGCATCATTCAAAGTCTTGCTAGCATAATAAATGACATGAGGTTTCTTATCTTTTCTTTGTCCTAAAACAGCCCCTACCGCAAAATCACTAGCATCACACATCAGTTCAAATGGTAAAGACCAATCAGGAGCTTGCATGATTGGTGCAGTGGTCAACAACCCTTTAAGCTTTTCAAAAGCTTCTTGACATTTTGATGTCCAATCAAATTGAACATCTTGTGACAACAAGTTACACAATGGTTTGGCAATGGTACTAAAAGAATGAATGAATCTTCGGTAAAAACCAGCGTGTCCTAAAAAGGATCTCACATCTTTCACAGTCCGAGGGGTAGGTAATTTTTGAATGACTTCAACCTTTGACTTATCTACCTCTATCCCTTTTGAAGAGACAATGTGACCTAAGACAATGCCATGTGTCACCATAAAATGACATTTCTCCCAATTAAGTACAAGATTCCTCTCTTCACACCTTTCAAGAACTTTTTCTAAATGCATTAGACACAACTCATAAGAATCCCCATAAACTGAAAAATCATCCATGAAAACTTCCAAAAAATTTTCCACCATGTCACTAAAGATACTCATCATACACCTTTGAAAAGTGGCTGGTGCATTACACAAGCCAAAAGGCATTCTTCTATAAGCATAGGTACCAAAAGGACAAGTGAAAGTGGTTTTTTCTTGGTCTTCTAAAGAAATCTCAATTTGGTTGTAACCTGAGTATCCATCAAGAAAACAATAGAAAGCTCTTCCGGCTACTCTTTCAAGCACTTGGTCTAAAAATGGAAGTGGAAAATGGTCCTTCCTAGTCACCATGTTCAACTTACGATAATCAATGCACATACGCCATCCAGTTTGGATTCTAGTTGGTACTAGCTCATTATTTTCATTTTTCACTACCGTGACTCCAGATTTTTTTGGGACAACTTGGGTTGGACTAACCCATTTTGAGTTTGCAATGGGGTAAATGATACCCGCATCAAGTAGCTTAAGCACTTCACATCTTACTACTTCCTTCATGTTTGGGTTCAATCGTCTTTGCATTTGCCTCACAGTTTTAGCCTCTTCTTCAAGATAGATTCTATGTGTACATAAAAGAGGGCTAATTCCTTTCAAGTCAGTAATAGTCCACCCAATTGCTTTTTTGTGTTTTCTCACCACTCTCAAAAGTTCTTGTTCCTGCTCTATGCTAAGTTTTGATGAAATCACAATAGGATATGATTCATCTTCCCCTAGAAATGCATACTTAAGATCACTCGGTAAAGGCTTCCTTTCTGGTTTATAAGGTTGGACAAGAGATGCCTCAGCTTTCACTTGGGGTGAAATCAAAGGCTCAAACGATGGGGTCCATTGACCTATTGACATAAGAGGCATTGGATCTAGATAAGTCTCGAGTTCTCTTACTTCCTCATCAACACATTCCAAAGAATAAAATCTTTCATCATGAATTAAAGTTCTCTCCAATGGATCCTTTATCCATTCTCTCTCAAAGTGTTCTTGACAAACTGTTTGGATCAAATCCACCTCTCTAATGTCCTCGTGTTCACCAATTTGTTTGGAGACATTGAATATGTTCATCTCCACAGTCATGTTCCCAAAAGACAATTTCATCACCCCATTCCTACAGTTGATTAAAGCATTGGATGTAGCTAGGAAAGGTCTACCTAAGATGACTGGGATGGGAGCATTAGAACCTTGAATAGGTGCGGTGTCCAACACTACAAAATCAACAGGAAAGTAGAATTTATCTACTTGGACCAACACATCCTCAACAATACCCCTAGGAATCTTGATTGACCTATCAGCTAATTGAAGGGTGATTCGAGTAGGCTTGATTCCTCCTAAACCTAATTGTTCGTAAACAGTGTAGGGTATCAAATTCACACTTGCTCCTAAATCTAACAAAGCTTGGTCTATCTTATGATTTCCAATAATGCATGAAATGGTAGGACAACCAGGATCTTTGTATTTGGGAGGGGTCTTAAACTGGATGATGGCACTAGCATGTTCAGTTAGAAAGGCTCTTTCTTTCACATTCAATCTCCTTTTGACTGTGCATAAGTCCTTGAGGAACTTTGCATAAGATGGGACTTGTTTAATTGCATCAAGGAGTGGAATGTTGACTTTCACTTGTTTGAACAATTCATAGATTTCTGAGTTCATAAGATCATGTTTAGGTTTCCCTAACCTTTGTGGAAATGGTGCTCTAGGAACAAATTCTAAATCACTCACTTTGACTCCAATTTTGCTTGAATCATCTCCTTTCTCACTCATCTCTTTCTCATTTATCTCACCTTCTTTGTCACTCAAGCTCTCATTTGTCACTTGTGTTTTGATTTCCTCTTCACTTTGCCTAGATTCCTCCTCCACAATACTTCTAGGAATCCCAAAACCTATAGCTTTGTCAATAATCTTTCCACTTCTAAGGGTAGTGATGGCTTGGACTTGTTCATGGTTTGAAGGTTCACTAGATGAGGATTCACTCATGTGTACCTGACCTCTAGGATTTGGCATTGGTTGAGCTGGGATCTTTCCCTTCTCTTGAATGCTTAGTGATTGAGTCAACTTGGTTAGTTGACTTCGAATGTCATCTAAGGTCCTATTGGTCTGGTCTTGAAATTTATAAGCTTGGTTGTTGATTCCTCCTTGTGTTTGCATGAATTGTTGAAGAGTATCCTCTAGGGATCTCTTATGAGGTGGTTGGTATGTGTTATGTGTGGGAGCATGAAATGGTTGGGGTGGAGGTTGAAATGTTTGAGGTACTAAAGGGCCCTCATTTCTCCATCCAAAATTTGGATGGTTCCTCCATCCAGGATTGTAGGTCTCAGAGTAGGGATTGCCTACTTGGTTTGAAAATGGCTTTCTAACATTACTTGAATCAGAAGTTTGGCCATATAGCACTTCCTTGAAGGCTGGAATGGTAGGACACTCAGTTGTCTTATGCCCTTTGCTCTCACAAACAACACAACTTTCCTCTTGTTGTTCACTCATGACATGCACTTTTTTAATCTCAAGAGACTCTACTTTCCTAGCCAATGAGGTTAATCTAGCATTGAGGTCATCAGTCTCTTTCAATTGGAACTTCCCACTTGAATGAGAAATGGTGTTTCTAGACTCGACATGAAGTGGGAGAGAAGTCTCCCATTGCTTTGTGTTTTCAGCCAATTGATCAAAGAAATCAAAGGCTTCACTTGGTTCTTTGTCATAAAACTCACCATTACACATGGTTGACACTAGCTTTTTAAAATCTGCGGTAAGAGAGTCGTAGAAGAAACTCACTAACCTCCACATCTCAAAACCATGGTGGGGGCATGCATTTAACAAGTCTTTAAACCTTTCCCAAGCTTGGTGAAATGACTCATTTGGACTACAAGAAAAATTCATCATTTGACGTTGTAAGGCTGCCGTTCTATGAGTGGGGAAGTATTTTTTCAAAAATTCAGCTTGCATTTCTCTCCATGTACCTATAGACCTAGGACGCAAGGAGTTTAGCCAAAGCTTGGCTTTATCCTTTAGAGAGAATGGGAACAATTTAAGACGAATAGTTTCCTCGGTGCATGTTCTATCAATAAAAGTATTACATACCTCTTCAAAGTCTTTAATGTGTATGTATGGATTTTCAGAATCCATACCGTGAAATGTGGGAAGAAGTTGAATCATGCCCGGTTTCAAATTGAAAGCTTGTTGGTTAAGAGGTAAGATAATACACGAAGGTGTACTTTGTCTAGCCGGGTGAAGATACTCTCTAAGAGTTCGAAAATTAGGTTGATCATTGAATTGTGGAGGTCCATTACCTTGAACACTCCCTTCACCCTCTACATCTTCAACATTAGCCATGATAAAAAAACAATAATATAACAATTATATGAATACGAAAGGAAAGGAAAAGAAAAAGAAAAAGAAAAAAAAGATTGCAAATAAAAGTAAATGAAACGTAAAAGATAAAGTAATAGCTCAAAAATAAAAATACAACAAATTAAGAAATTCACTCTCTAACTAATAAGCAATAGTAACAACAATAAACATTAAAAGATAATTATAACAAGCATGAATAAAAGGCGGTAATACCGGCCAAGCACTTCAAACAATAAATATAAGAAAAATAACAACAATAAACAACAAAATAAAATAAAATGAACAAAAGGCGGTAGTACCGGCCAAGCACTTCAGACAATAAATATAAGAAAAATAACAACAATAAACAACAAAATAAAATAAAATGAACAAAAGGCGGTAAAACCAGCCTTATAATATAAACAATAAATATTATAAACTAATTAGAATAGACAATAAAAGAAAAATGGTTGAACCAACAAAAATCCAACAATTAATAGTCCAGTCCACAGTCCAATATCCGAAAAGTTGAGGTCAAATTAAATTTTTTTTAGGCGGTAAAACCAGCCATTTGATTTTTTATTTTTATGTATTTTTTTTGTTTTCCAATAATCAAATAGAAATTTGTTACCTTTGCTTGCTAGCTCCCCGGCAACGGCGCCAAAATTGCTTGACCGCTTTTTATGTTCGGCTTGTTTTAACTCGCAAGTGCACGAGTGTGCGATGTAGCAATTAACTCGGTAAGATCGAGGTCATATCCACAGAGAGCTAGATCTGGAAATTAAGCTAGGTAACAAAACAAAACTCAAGAGAAATTAAATTAACAATAACTTGGTTGAAAATGATTGATGGATTTGTTTTCAAAGATGAAAAAGTGTAAATAGATTTTAAATGACAAGAAAAAGTAAGTCTTGGTCCAAATCAATTTTAATGGTGATGTATTGGTGATTCCTTTAACATATATAAGATAACTCAACCTAATATCAACGATGGTGATATTAGATCGGAAGATATTACAATGAAGTTTAAAAGGATGAAGATTGATTATTGCTTAAGAATGTACAAGTATTTTCATATTAAGTAAGACATTGAATCAAGCAATCTCTATACCAAAACTAAGGTTTGTGCATAAAAATTCAAGATTATAACATTACCTAAATGATTTCTAAAATTTCTTTGCAATAATAAACATTCATGAAGAAAATGAAAAGATAGACATTAAGATTCATTCATATCTTAAAGAACTCACCTCAACTACCATCATCCTTGATTTGGATCCAAGAAGAAGATTAGCCAACCATGATTAGATATAATAACACTTTAATAAACATAAAATGACTTGAATCAAACTGAAATAATGAGTTTTACAAGCTAAAGAACCGAAATCTATAAAGAAGAACACAACACAATTTCAGTAAAAATTCGGACACAAATCTGACTCTAACTTTGGACAGCAATTCGACCCTTTTTGAAGCCTCTCCTGGAGATGGCTATTAGAGACATATTTATAGGCCATTCTGTTAGCTTTCCATATCATTAAAGAACAGCTCATTTGGACATCTGAGTCAAAAGTTATGGACAAAACACCGAAAGGTGTTCTGGAAAATCAAACCAGGCCAGCTTGGAGAACACTTTGGTGCACGTTTTTCTTCCTCCTTTATGAGTTGTCTCTTTCTTCTTTTGACCCAAAATAATGTCACAATGTCCCCTCCAGCTTTCCATCCATGTGCTTGCCCTCTTGGATCAATGAATTACCCAAATAAATCAAATGTTATTTATTATGTGGACATGTAGGATCATGGATTGTGTTTGGGCTGATTTGGAAGGTGATTTGGGGCTGATTTGGGGCTGATTTGGGGCTGAATTTAAGCATCAAATAAGGATACAAATGTACCTATTATTTGGGCTAAGATTGACTTTGAAACCTTGAGTGTTTGATGGTTGAAGTTTGCACACAACATAAGGCATGTTTGGGCTTGAAATAAATCATATGATATTCTTTTCTAGAATTGGACTTGAATTGATTTTTGGGGCAAATTTGGAGCACTTATTTGAACCAAGATTTGCTTCAATCTTCAACTAAATTTCTCTTCAATTCTTTGTTCCGAATTCCGACGTTGAATTTTCTGAAATAATTCATTTAAGCTCCAAAAACCTATCGAGACATTAAAAGAAACTTCATTACTAAAAAGCACATCAATTATTATAAAAAACCCAAATAAAAATAATAAATACATATGTAAAATAAGAGACTTAATGATACTTTTGATGCACAATCACTTTGCAACCTATGACCCATCATTAACCAACTTTATATTTTTACGGTAATAAAACAACGTAATATCCATTCTAGTCTTGATGTTGTCCTTTGTCTTCCCCTTCACATCCATGACCGTGTTGAAAATGTTCTCAAACATGTTTTTTTCTACGTGCATGATGTCAAGGCAGTTTTTTATATGCTACAAGAATCTTTCTCCTGCCAATTCTGGGTTTATAACGGGAATGCCCACATATCGTGCACTCGGTCAGCTCAACATTTTCAAGGTAGTACAACATGCAAAAGTTTGGAAACATGTCAATTTTTTGGTATCCTAGACCGAGAGGTTTCATAATAGAGTTAGCACTATAGAAGTTCTCTTTCAGCATGTTCCCTTCAGGTAAAATGCCTCTCGCCCATTTGACAATTCTATCATAACTGGCCTCACTTAACCTATAATTTGACTTGACGGTAAACACCTGTGCAACGACCGATAATTTACTGTGATTTGTGCAACTATCCTATAATGGTTTGTCATAA
Organism: Populus nigra; assembly: GCF_951802175.1. NCBI lineage: Eukaryota > Viridiplantae > Streptophyta > Magnoliopsida > Malpighiales > Salicaceae > Populus > Populus nigra. The sequence goes on along the minus strand of NC_084858.1, from coordinate 13,350,799 downwards.
TCTTTCAAAAGATAAAAAAAGAACCTGGCTGCGTTTGCATTAGGTTCTTCATCTACAATTGAACATTGATTGGCATGACCTTCATTCATTCTCATCACATCCATAACTATAGTCGTATAAATATTATTGTTGTCAGTTTCAACTGCATGAACATTGCTAGCAATAGAAGTTGACTCAACCATTCTTTCTACCATGATCTCATGAGAAACAAATGGTTCTCCGTGCGCATACCAATACATGTATCCTCCATGAACCCTTTGTGTAGAAGATGCATCGTTACAATATCTGGATGGAGCAACTTTTTATTTTTACATCTTTTACATGGACACCTAATACCACTTCCACTAATATTTATCAGAATAGATGTTGCGTAATTAATAAAACCATGAACCCCATTACAATAATCCATCCTCCACAATTCTTGGGGTGATTCTCGATACATCCATGAACGATCATCCATGACTTCTATCGAACTTATATATATATATATATATATATATATATATATATATATATATATATATATATATATATATAATGACAACAATATGTATTAATTAACTACGTTAAATAAATAACCAACCTACTTTCATACTTCTCTTAATTCATTATCAGTTATCTACGTACATACAAATTTGTACACATTAATTTATGAAAATTACAACTCGGCAATAAAATTGATAAAATATAAAACGCACCCGTTAAACAAGCTATTATTTATATCATCACAACACATCTAAGTCGATAATTCGACATAAGTTTCAACAATTTACAAACAAATATAATTTTATAAAATCTAAAACAAACCATAACATGTACAAAATCATTTATCCATACAACAAGTTTGTATGAGAATAAAAAACAAGTAAACACCCAAACAAAATACATATACTACAAAAATATGCAATAAAAAATTGACATTTCAAAATTGTGTTCAAATAAAAAAAATTGATAGATGTAATAAAAAATCCGCAATAAAATTGCTGCAATAACTGGAAAAGTCAAAGAAGGATGAGTTGTGTTGAGATGGGGGGTGATGTGGGGGGGGGGGGCTGTTAGTTGTAGATTAGGGGTTTGGGAGGGGGGTTGTGTAGTTGCAGAGGGGAAGAAGGAGAAATTGAGGAGGAGAGGGTCAACGACTAGGTCATATATTAACTATTACTGATAGAATTGTCGCACCCTCGCGGCGGAGCACGGCGTCGCGGCGATCCTCGATTGATTTCGGGGTCTTTGTTTGTTTTTGTAAAAAGGGAGTCACCACCTAGTATTATGGTCACTAGGAAACCTAACTGGTCTTTCAGAGATTCTAAGGCAAGGGACTGGTTGCGTAAAGGGAAAGTATTAGCACCCCTAGTACGGCCTACCTAAGGTAAGCTGCTTGGTGTTTGGTTTGTCTTATAATTGCTATGGTGTTGGTGTTTTCTAATTCCATCAGTTTTTCTAAGTTTGATTCTAACTAAATTTATTAAGATAGAAATCCAAGGAGATTCCATGTGCTTTAAAAGCTCATTTTTCCCTTGGTATTTCAAGAGTTTGCGACTCGTAAATCGCAAGGAGGAGGGACAAAAATTTAGAAATCTAGGGCGCTTTAAAAGCCTATTTTTGCCCTAGTGTTTTATACTCTCACGGCTCGTAAACCGTGGAGTAAAAAAATTGAAATGTCCTCGATTATAATCAAGGCTTCTTTCAAGGATGTGTGCGGATTTATTATTCCTAGAAAATTATTTTGGATATTTACCACTCTGGGTTTCTTTATCCAAACATTAACAGTGAATAATAACAAATTATTCCTAATAATATTTTGGATATTCGTTCTTTAAGGATTTCTTTATCCAAACATTAGCGGTGAATAATAGATGAATTTCCCCCAAAATAAGATTTTTATATTTTTTGAAATATTGGCCAATACCCTTTGGAGTTTTACAAACATGTTGTAAAATCCGGAAATGCAAGAAAACAATTTTTTTTGTTATGTTTAAGAAATCCATGCGAAAACAAATTTTCAAAAAAACTTCATATATTTGTTTTTTTTAAAGAAAATTCAAAAAGATGTTAGGGTATTGGCCGAATGCAATACACAAAAAAACATTTTTTTATATTTTTTTTATCGAAAACACAAGCAACGCAATTAAACACAAAAGAAAAATCGCAATAAAAGTTAAAAGCCATCATATATATTCTAAGATTTATAATAAGCTTAAAGCAATAATTAAAAAAAAATTCAAAGCCAACTTAATGCGTAGATAGCCAGAATAAAAACAAAAAAAAAACTAGGAGAAATCACTAAAAAAAAACAAAGACGGACTGATTTCTTCTCCAACGGGTGTAAGGAAAACAAAAGGAAAGTCCCTAAATGTAAAAGTTCCTAAACATGAAAGAAAAAACCTTTTTTACATGGGCAGCAACTGAACTCAAAAATCATGAAAAAAAATAATAGGCAAGCCTTGGTTTTTCTAAACAGAAATCAATTATTTCAGAAGGAAGAAAAGCTTTACAACCGAATGCTTAGTATAAAAATAACAAAGGAGGAGAGATTGGGGCTTATAGCTGCAGCTCCTGTTTGCAGAAAATGAAACCAGGGACTAAAAAAATCACAGCTCACGCGTGCTTTCTTGAATACCGTCGCCTGCCTCTCTTGCGTGTTCCTTCAAACTGCAGCTCCTGTTTGCAGAAAATAAAACCCAAGGCCTAAAGACACAGCTCACGCGTGCCTCCTTGGCTGTTGGTAAATGACAGACAAAAATAGAGATGCTGAAACGGACGAAATATTTCAGCTATGTGCTGGTAAATGACTGGTTTCCCCATCGCCTGCCTCTCTTACATTTTCCTTCTCTTTCTTTTGTTGTGTTCTCTCTATCCTCTCCTCTCTTTTCTGCTCTCTCTTTGCTGCTCTTTTTTTTTTCTCCATTTTCTGTCTCCTTTTTATGCTCTCTCTTTTCTGTGTTTTCCACCTTTTTCTTGCTCTCTCTTTGCCGCCCCCTTTAGGTCATTAGAAGGGCTTATATATAGTCTAAATATGTCTCTATTTAGGAAGAATTCAATGCATTAATCCTAGGACACAAATCCCTACTGATTTGCAGTAAAAAAAACACAAAAGGAAACTGCAATATTCTGATTTTGTGTTGGTGCTTTACGTCTGATTTCTTTCCAGTTTTGGAGGATGGTGTGGCTCTTTTTTTTCCTTCCATAGGGCCAGCTACTCCCTTTGAAATGAGGCAACAAAAACGTGGTCTTCAGCTCCAACAATCAGGCGTGATGAGAAAGGAAAACAGCAGAGAAAAAAAAAGGAAAGAAATCAGATGGAGGGTGCAGCTGCGAAGTCTTATTTTCCTTATTCGATGTGGTAAAAATCCTATTATTTATGATGATCCAGCCCCCCTCTCCAGCTTTCAATATCCTTCTTCAATTCAATCCCTCTTTTTAACACTTTTCGATTCAGTCCCGCGAACTTGGGCTATATCCTTCCCGCGGTAAAATTTTCTGCCTTCACGTTAGATATTCAAATAGGAATATCTTGAGCTTCTGATATCTAAATCAAGTGATTCAAAGGTCCAAATTCATCTACACATCTAGGACTACAACTTTGATGAAGGAGTCGAAGTGAGATAAAATCTTTTTACAGAACAGAATCTAGCAGTAATTTGGTTGGTCAAAAGGGATCTCCAAGTCTAACTCAAAAACTGACGAATGCTGAGAATCCTGATATGAGTGAGGGTATGAACTAAGAACAAAAATCACAAAAACTAGGCCAAAAATAGAGTTATTTTTAGTGCAGACGCAGGTCAATATCCTTCTCGCGGCAGAATTCTCTGCCTTCACGTTAGATATTCAAACGGGAATATCTTGAGCTCTGATATCGAAATCAAGCGATTCAAAAGCCCAAAATCATCTACACGTCTAGGACTACAAATTTGATGGGGGGAGTCAAAGTGAGATAAAATCATTTTAGAGAACAGAATCTGGCAGTAATCTAGTTGGTCAAAAAGGTTCTTGATTTGACTATGTTAAGCATCCAAATCTGATTGAGAATCTGCCCTAAGAACAATGATCCCTAGGACCTAATAAAGGTGTAGGTCAATTTTTCAACATGTCACGAGTGACAGAATATAACTAGGATGGTCAGATATCGTACGAAATCAAGTCAGAATCAGAGCCTAAATTAGAATAAAAAAATTACGACAGCAGCAGAACCATTTTTTAGCGCAAATTCTGAGGGATTTATCCAACCTTAAAAACAAGACAACGAAGGAACAAATTTAGCATTATGAAGACCCCTAGTCAATCTAAGAAACCTAATGATTTTGGCAGCAAAGGGGAAGGATAAAGAGAGCAGAAAATAGCTCAAACAGGGTTTCGAAAAAATATTTCTTTTTCTGCTTTTGTCGATCTTCCAGCAAATATGAGTTAAACTCCTACACTCAATTCAAAAGAGGTATACAACTTCTCCATCACGTGGGGTCCAAAAATGAGTAACAACAAGAATTACCGACAGAAACATTCCATCTATAAATCCATTAGCAATTCTGTCAGAATAAGTGACACGTTACTGTATGGCTTTCCTTGTTTGAATCCAATTGTAATTCCGTAGATAAAAGTGTCCACACAAAAATTACATGTCATTGTACTTTTTGGTTTTTTTAAATTTCTTTTATTCCGACTATAATTCCTTTGATATTTACCAACATAAATATTCCATTGGTAAATACCAACGGAGTTAGCGATGGAATAAATTCGGTCGGTAAATATTACCCCGAAATATCGACAAAATTTTTCCATCGGTGATTTCATTTGTATTTGTAGATTTTGTGGTAATGGAAGCAGTTGATTGTTTTCTTTTTCTATAAGGTTATTATAGTCTTAAAAAAATATCTTGATATTGGTTTGTACTTAATTTTATAAGCATCTATTTTTGTTATCGTATAATTAATTAAAAATTAGTTTTAAAAAATAAAGTTCTTAGATGTAAGTGGAGTCCATCGCCTTGGATCATGAATTTCACAGGTTAATTCATGAAGACCGGGTCAATCGAATATATCGTCGTCTTAATATAAAAAAATCCAAAATAATTTTTTTAAAAGTCAAACCATATTTTTAGCTGATTGTTTGGGTTGCTTATGGACCCCCCAATTAAGTAGATGAGTTCTGTGAGGACAACTATCATCTAATTTAATTTAAACTCGAGTTAGATAAGGAATTATGTTAGAAGGTTTCAAAGTTAATCTATTATATCAAGTTTAATGATAATACTAAATAATTTTTCCCTAAAAGTTCAAAAAGATTTTAGTTCAACTTTGAGCATAATGTGACCCTACTCCAATGATAAAAGCAATTACTACATTATTGGCTCTTGTAAAAATTCCACATAAATGCTCCATCAAAATATAAGGATTTCATCCCTTGAAATAATATTTGTTCACGTTTATTTGATAATGTTATTGAAAGTGTTTTTTTTTAGAATAAATTGAGAATAGTTAGAGGACTAAGTTGAAGTCAGTCTAATATCTAGAAGCGGTCAAAACTAAGCACACAAAAAAATCTAACTCCCTGGTCCAAGGGCCCCAAAATCTAAACCTCGATAACAGCTTCACACGTGTTAGTCTAAGTGATTTACACATTTCAGCCAGCACTCCACGCAGCATTTTACGTGTCAAGCAATGGCCTGGTTTTAGTCACTATAAATTAAGGCAACTATGGCTGATGTTTATTACCAAAAGTTGTGTGTTTTCAATCTTTCAAGTGTTTTAGCTTTCAATTCATTTGTGTTCTCTCATTCTTTCAAAGAAATCAATAACCAAAAATGGCTGACAACACCCAGAAGATGAGCTACCATGCTGGTGAGGCCAAAGGCCAAGCTCAGGTTAATTAGCTTATGAATTGCTTTCTCTATTTTGCCTTTGTTTTTATATATAAATTAATTAATGTGTAATGCTCTATAACATATCGTTTTGTTTGTTTCAGGAGAAGGCCAGTAACTTGAAGGACAGAGCTGACAATGCTGCTCAATCTGCAAAGGAATCAGTGCAAGAGGTTCACATATTTTTGTTCAATCTCTCTTGTTCATTCTCACCACAATGGCACAATGGATTGTGCATAAGATTTAAGAATGACAATAAACCAAAAAGAGTGAGGAACACTCATGAATAAAATTCGCAACACTCTAAGTGTTAATAATTAGTTGTATATTTTGGCACAGATACTTTTAGCTAGTGAGTTTGCAGTAGTGTTTTTTTTTTTTTTTTAATTTTGATAGTTCTTTCTTCGTGTAGGCTGGTCAGCAGGTGAGGGAAAAGGCACAGGGAGCTGTTGAAGGAGTAAAGAATGCAACTGGCATGAACAAGTGAAGCTGGATCGATGGAGTCCAATGATCGTCTATTGCATGAAATTTAGAAATTAAATGCAATTTTCATCTATCAAGCACGTTGTTTTTGTTTTTTTGTTTCTGTCTTTCCTTTTGTATAAAGAAGAGAGCTTTCTGATCTGCAGTTCTCTCGTAAGTTTGTAGGCACATGCATGTTTTACCCTTAATTATTAGAAAAATTTTACTTTCAGTTCAGTACATGTTCAAATTTTTCCAGCTTAGTGCTTCATCAATTGGCCCTATATGTGTCCAAATGGCCTTCCCAGATGCTCTATTGATAAGTTTAACATATTATTAAAAAAACATTATATATAATAATATCATGTTTTTATTTATCCATCCATATATCCATATCCATATATCCATCAGTAAATATAACACATCGCGAACAAAATATCATCTGTAATTTTGTTGGTGTGTTAATATTAACTATATTTTTTTTAACTTCTGAAATATATCGATGGTCTAGTTTCATCAGTAATTCTATCAGTAATAGTAATATTTACAGTAATTCTTTTCTGATCTCTGAAATATACCGATGGATTTAGCAATGAAAAATTCGGTTGGTAAATATCACCGCAATATACAAGGAAAAAACCCGTTAGTGTTTTCATTTGTATTTATCAATTTTTTAGTAGTGATTTACATAATTTTGACTTTGCTATTTAACCCAATCCATATTCCTACACATCAACAAAGCTCAAGGTAGGGAACAAAAAACGTTCTATTATATGCTCTATAGTAAAATTGTTAATAATTAGTTGAGAAAAATAGCAACAAAAGAAAAGAAAATGTTGGATTATTAGGGATTTTGGCATAGCAAAACAAGACCAGTATAACATATGCCATGTTTTATCTGTTTGAATTGCTTTGTCATGAAACATGCAAAAACACTTGATCACGTCCATGTTTAATGATCTTCACAGCATGGAATTCATTATCGTCTGTATTTAGACCAAAGAAATAACTCTCACCCATTGGTGGTGGGTTTACATGATATCTTTTTTAATATATTTTTTATTAAAGCAAATTAAAGTCATGTAGATGGTGTAAATTTTTTGTTTTTCAATTTGTTTCATGCCTTCTTTCAGAAATATTTAACATATTTATATTATTGAAATGATTGATTAATCATTTAAAATTAATCTTATTTCTAATTTATAAATAAATAATACAAGTAATAATCACGAATATAGTTTAAATTGGTTTCTCGTATGCTAACTTAAATATCGAATAAATCATCTCAGATATTAGTAAGGTAGACAAGTTAACCATATGAATTAAGTTTTTTTAGTTTCCTCTAATATTTTATAATCATATTACTTTGACTTTCAACATCAAGATTAATTACAAGAATTGTGTGGATATGATGGAATTCTTAGATTTATTGATGGAAATGCTTCGGTTGTAAAACATTCGTCAATAATTTTAATTGGTTTGTCGGTGAGTCCGTCAATAATAAAATTACTGATGAATTTACTGATAAAAAAACATGTAAAAAAAAATTACACGCTTCATTCCTTCGGTATTTTCCTCGGGAAGTTTTCCATATATAAAAAAAATGCAATTCCATCAGTGATTAACAAATTTACCTTAATTTAACTACGAGTGAAGCTAAGAAGAGAAAATAATAAATAAATTCATATAGTATGTTAATTAAAAAAAACAAAGAGAAACGAAGACATCTGCGCGTGGAGGAGAAGAGAAGAGAAGGAGTTGGGCAGAGAAGAGAAGGAGTTGGGCAGAGAAGAGAAAGAAAGAAAGGGTCGTTGGTGTTTTTTACATAAAAAGAAGAAGAAGAAGAGATGCGTCCGTTATGAAATGAGGGATTCTGGTCTTTTTATTAGGGTATTTTATGGACGGATAATTAATATTAATATTTTTAATTAACCATTTTGTTTGTGATTCCATCGGTATTATTTAATTAAAATTTTTAATTTAATAAAAAAATTTCAGAACCCCCCAAAAATCACCAATGATTTTTCAATCTGTCGGTGATTCTATTTGTAATACTTAATTTAAATTTTCAATTTAATAAAAAATATTCAGAAACCCCCCAAATATCACTAATGACTTTTCAATTTGTTGATGATTCTGTCTATAATATTTAATTATATCAAAAAATTTCTAAAACCCTCCAAATATTACCAACAAATTTTCAATCCGTCGATGATTCCGTCAGTAATATTTAATTTAAATTTTTAATTTAATCTAAAATTTTAAGAAACCCACACCAGATATCACCATTGACTTTTCAATCCTTCGGTGATACCCTCTGTAATTAACACAATGAACAATGCCATGAACAATGCCAGAGAGAAGGGAACAATTTACCCACGGGTTTACGGATGGTATTTAATACTGTCATTTATGCCGCACCCTCGCGGGGAGCGCGGCGTCGCAATGACCCTCCCCTGGAGAGGGGAATCAATTTCAGGTTTTTTTTGTTTTGTTTTTGTGAATAAGGGAGTTGCCACCTAGTATTATGGTCACTAGGAAACCTAACTAGTTTTTTAGAGATCCTAAGGCAAGGGACTGGTTGCGTAAAGGGAAGGTATTAGCACCCCTAACACGTCCTGCCTAAGGTAAGCTGCTAGGTGTTTGGTTTGCCTTGCTATGGTGTTGGTATTGTCTAATCAGTTTTCCAAGGATAGGCTTTTGCTATGATGAATAGGCTTGGGTTCAAAGTCTAAAAGTAAGAACCCTTGGCTAATATAAATCATATCTTTAGATATGTCTACAGAGTGCCAAGAACAACCGATGCAGATCTCTTAAAATCTGTGTTTGATTTGAAATAAATTTATAACCTATGAATTAAAAGACAATTAAGATAGAAATCTAAGAAGATTCAATGTGTTTAAGAGCTCATTTTTTTCTTAGTATTTCAAGAGTTCGCGACTCCTAAATCGCAAGGAAAAAGAACAAAGATTTAGAAATTTAAGAAAATTCAGAGCGCTTTAAATGCCTCATTTTTGCCTTAGTGTTTCATTCTTTCACGGCTCGTAAACCGTGAAGTCAAAAATTGAAATGTCCTCAATTATAATTGAGGCTTCTTTCAAGAATGTATGGTGACTTTTTATTCCTAGAAAAATATCTTGGATATTAACCACTTGGGTTTCTTTATCCAAATATTAACAATGAATAAGAACAAGTTATTCCCAATAAAATTTTGGATATTCATCCATTTGGGATTTCTTTATCTAAACATTAACGGTGAATAATAGATGAATTCTCTCCAAAATTAGATTTTTGTATTTTTTTGGAATATTGGCCAATACCTTTTGGAGTTTTACAAATATGTTGTAAAATCCAGAATGCAAGAAAATAATTTTTTTGTATTTAATAAATCCATGCTAAAACACATTTTCTTTTAAACTTTGAATATTTGTTTTTTTTTAAAAAAAAGATGGTGATTTAAAATATATTAGGGTATTGGCTGTATTAAAAACATTTTTATATTTTGATCGAAAACATGAGCATCACAATTAAACGTAATTAAAAACAACAAATCATGTGCATATAGTCTCAAAATTTGCAAGAAAACTGAATAGTAAAAAAAACAAACATGGGTACATCAGCATGGTAGCAAGTTACTGTTCAAGTGTATAATTCACTTGAACTGTAAAATGCAAATGCTGTCATACAAAAAGCAGAGAGGAAAACGCAACCCCTCCCCCTGAACCTGCCGAAGGATTACTTCAAATGCAAAGGGGTTTCCTTGTGTTTCAATTTCTTCTCTGGACAAAGCTTCATTTATGAGCAAAACTACCCCATGCAAAGATCTTAAAGCGGAAAAGGAACACCCGAACAGAAGAGTGGGCTGATAACAGCCCCCCCACGGTTCCTCATGCACCAGAGAAAGAGAAAACAAAAAAAACCAAGGAACCCTCAAACTCTAACATAAAAAACCGTCTAAGCTCAAAGCCATGGAAGGGTACAGAAGACAAGCATTCATTGCATGGCAAAAAAAATAGAAAACGAAGGTGCAAAGCCAGAAGACAAAACAGGTTTTTTAAAACATCAAAACAATCAGATTTATATGCAGCAAGGGAGGAGAAAGTTGAGACTTATACCTGCAGGTCTCACTAGTTTTGGCTGCAGAAGATGAAATACAAAAACAAACGATCGTTTTTGTCAAGTTGTAGCAGCAAAGCTCCTTCTCTATATGCTGCAGATCTCCCTCGTTTCTGCTGGTCTCCCCAGTTTTGACAGACGAAAGTTTCTGTAGTGTTTAGCAGCAGAGCTTCCTCTTTATGTGCTGCAGATTTCACTTGTTTCTTCTCCTCCTTTCCTCCTTTTTATTCCCCCTTTTTCCTCTCTTTTTTCTTCGTTTTTATTTCTTTTCCGCTAGTATTGCCTGCCTCTCTCTTGTTTTTGCCGGTCTCTCTCACGATTTCTCTCTCTTCTGCCTCTGTTTTCTTTTCTGTTGTTGCCCTATTCTTCTTCTTCTCTTCTCTGTTTTCTTATGCTAGTCAAGGGGGTGGCTGCTTCGTTTTTAAAAGATGAGAGGAGGCTACGGCTCTCCAGAAAGGGTTTAGATTTAGGTTTTTTCTTTCTTTTTGTGTTTCCTCACTTTTCCGCTCTAAAACAAAAAAAATCCCCCCCCCCCTCTTCATACGACTTGAGGTTCACATATATAGGAAGCTCTCCCGTGATATTCATGGAAAAATTCTAGTAATTATTGCAGAGATTCTCTTCTATAAACAGCCCCCACAATTCCTATGTTTATGGTCTTTTATTTTGCAATGATTTATTTTCCATAACCAGCACCAATCAATTCCTACATCTATAATATTTTATATTGCAGTAATTGTTTTTCATATATGATTCCTTGATATTAGCCTTGAGGATCTATGTTACCGCCACACATTCTTTCCTTTTTTTCCCTTGCAAAGCCAGCTGTTTCAACAGCTGTTTAGGCTTGGAGACCAACTCCAATGTTCCCTCATCTTGACCGTGTGTGCAGCAGGAATGGTTGTAGAAAAAGGAAAGAAATTGCAGACCGGGGGGGCACTATAGTAAAAACACGAATGAACAATACCATGCTTAATTAATTCAACTATGGGGCTGTTTCATATGCAGTGTGGTTTGTTAAAAATGAAAGGTTGCAACGGCGTTGTTTGGAAGCAAAAATATTCCCATAGCGTGGCCGCAAAACAAATAAAATTATGACGATGTTTTCCAATGCAGTCCTTTTAAAAAAACAATCCCTCAATGAAACCAAATAACATCCTAAAAAATGGTTTTTAATTAAGCCAATAAATTCTTGAAACATTAAATCGGGTCCCTCAAATCAGACCTGCAAACTTAGGTCAGGATCCTTCTTGCGGCCGGATTCTCTACTTTCACGTTAGATATTCATATAGGAATATCTTGACCTTCTGAATTTGAAATCAAGTGATTGAAAATTCCAAATTAATCTATGCATTTAGGACTACAACTTTGATGAAGGATTCGAAGTGAGAAAAAATCGTTTTAAGAAATAAAATCTGGCAGTAATATGGTTGGTCAAAAAGGGTCTCCTGATCTAATTCAAAGATTGACAATGTCGAGCATCCTGATATGACTGAGAGTATAACCTAAGAACAACGACCAACAAAATTGTGATGGAAGCAGAGTCTTTAGTGCAAAACTCGGGTCAGAAATCCTTCTCGCGGCAGAATTCTCTACTTTCACGTTAGATATTCAAACGGGAATATCATGAGCTTTTGATATCGAAATCAAGCGATTCAAAAGTCCAAATTCATCTACGCATACAAGAATACAACTTTGATGAAGGATCCAAAGTGAGATAAAATCATTTTGTAGAACACAATTGCAACAAAACTCTGCAGCAAACCTTCTCACAACAGGATTCTCTGCCTTTACACTAGATATTCAAAAGAGAATATCTTAAGCTTCTGTTATCGAAATCAGGAGATTCAAAAATCCAAATTCATCTACACATACAAGACTATAACTCTCATGAAGGGTTCAAAGTGAGATAAATTCATTTTGAAGAACAGAATCTGGCCGCAACCTGGTTGGTCAAAAGGATTTCCTGATCTGATTCTGAAAACTGACAATGCCAAGTATCCTAATCTGACTGAGAGTCTGCCATAAGAACAGTGAGCCTAGGACCCAATGAAAGTGTAGCTCAATTCTTCAACATGTCATGAGTGATAGAATATAGTTGGGATGGTCAGATATTGCACGAAACCAAGTTAGAATCAAAGCCTAATTTGGAAAAAAAAAATTGCAACAGCAGCAGAATTAGTTTTTTTAGTGCAAATTCTAAGGGATTTATCTAACTTTAAAGACCAAATAAAGAACGAACGAATTTAGCATTATGAAGACTCCTAATCAGTCTAAGAAAACTGATGATTTTGGAAGCAAAGGGGAGGATAAAGAGGGTAGAAAACAGTTAAAACAGAGTTCGAAAAACATTTCTTTCTTCTCTACTTTTGTCAAACTTCTAGCGAACATGAGTTAAACTCCTGCATCCGATTGAAAAGGGACACACATCATCTCCAGCACAAGGGGCCCAAAAATGAGTAATAACAAAAAATTGCGGCAATTGTTTTTTTTTTACCGACCGATTTAGCAACGAAATTAGGTATTACCAATAAAAAGAAAGCCGACGGACGGTTTCTGTCAGGGATGTCGTCGGTAAAAAAATTACCGACAAACACTGAATCACAGACCGACAGAATAGTTTCATCGGTAAAACTGTGAAATCTTGTAATATTATTTTCTCACTGTAACTTTCTCGGTATATACCAAGAGAATAGTTCCGTTGGTGTTTATTAATAGATATAGCAAGGACATATTCTGTTGGTAAAATTCACTGTAATCTACCAACGCAAATATTTCATCGGTGTTTTCATTTGTATTTATAAATTTTATGATAACGGATACAGTTAAATAATTATTAGACTAGAGTATTTACTTTGTTAAAATAATATTACGGTGATGATATATATATATATATATATATATATATATATATATATGTTCATGCCGATAGATAGAAATCAGGGGAATAAAGAAAAGTTAGTCCAATATTTAACAGGATTCAATCTATAAAGAACCCAAACATGTTATTCAAAAGCACATCATTCTTGCACCACTGTAGAAGCGGTCAAAACTGAGCACAAAAAAAAATCTAACGCCCTGGTCCAAGGGCCCCAAAATCTAACCTCGATAACAGTTTCACACGTGTTAGTCTAAGTGATTTACACATTTCAGCCAGCACTCCACGCAGCATTTTACGTGTCAAGCAATGGCCTGGTTTTAGTCACTATAAATTAAGGCAACCATGGCTGATGTTTATTACCAAAAGTTGTGTGTTTTTAATCTTTCAAGTGTTTTAGCTTTCAATTCATTTGTGTTCTCTCAAATCTTTAAAAGAAATCAATAATAACCAAAAATGGCTGACAACACCCAGAAGATGAGCTACCAAGCTGGTGAGACCAAAGGCCAAGCTCAGGTTAGCTTATGAATTTCTTTCTCTATTTTGATTTTGTTTTTATATATAAATTAATGTGTAATGCTCTATAACATATCGAGTTTGTTTGTTTCAGGAGAAGGCCAGTAACTTGATGGACAGAGCTGACAATGCTGCTCAGTCTGCAAAGGAATCAGTGCAAGAGGTTCACATATTTTTGTTCAATCTCATGTCCTATATGTTTTTAGAGAATTCATTCTCACCAAAATGGCACAATGGATGCATAAGATTTAAGAATGACAATAAACCAAAAAGAAAACGAAAAAAAGAGTGAGGAACACTCATGAATAAAATTCGCAACACTCTAAGTGTTAATAATTAGTTGCATATTTTGGTACAGATATTCTTAGTGAGTGAGTTTGCAGTAGTGTTTTCTTTTATTTTAATTTTGATAGTTCCTTCTTTGTGTAGGCTGGTCAGCAGGTAAGGGTTAAGACACAGGAAGCTGTTGAAGGAGTAAAGAATGCAACTGGCATGAACAAGTGAAGCTGGATCGATGGAGTCCAATGATCGTCTGCTTAATGAAATTTAGAAATTAAATGCAATATTCATCTATTCAGCACGTTGTTTTTATTTTTTTTTGTTTCTGTCTTTCCTTTTGTATAAATAAGAGAGCCCTCTGATCTGCGGGGTTCTCTCGTAAGTTTGTAGGCACATGCATGTTGCCCTCATTAGAAAATTTGTACTTTTAGTTCAGTACATGTTCAATTGTTTCAGTTTATGAAATCATAACAGTGCCAGCTTAGTGCTTCATCAATTGACCCAATATGTCCAAATGGCCTAATGTGCCAATTCCATTCTTAAATATATTTGATTACGACAAATATCGTGCGTTTAAGGTGTGTTTTTTTATTAAGTGTTTGTTTAAATGTATTAAAATGATTTATATATATATATATATACACACATCAAAATTATTTAGAAAACACACAAAAAAGCTTAATGTATTTATAAGTAAATGTTATATTGTTCGATAGTATAGCACAAGTAATTTCGCTAATCCTTCTTGTCATTTTAATAAAACTCAATTTAACCTGACAGGTTAACTCGAAATCCGTTGGTCTGGAGCTTTTAGCGATTTTACATAGGTGAAAATTGAAGTTGTATATGACTCGGCTAAACAGTGAGACCCTCACTAGTAATAGAAATGTCCTTCTCCTTCAACTGTTCTTCATTTCTTCTTCCTTTTATTCTCGAGTTGTTTATATATGTGAGAAAAAATAAAAAAACTCAGTCGATTCTAGCTCCCTTTGTTCTCTGTTCTTCATTACAGGCAATTTATTCTTTCATTTTATGGGTTCGTTTTCTTCCTCTTGGTTGAAAACAACTCTAAGTAGCTCACCATAAAGTCTATCACCTATTTCAAGGATGCTTAAGATTATGTGGTGACAAGTGACTGTGTTAATTTCATGTACATCATTTTGACATGGCTATCCAACTAGGTCCATTTTCCTATGCATCAACAAAGTCAAAGTAAGGAACCAAAAACGTTCATATTCTCCCTTTGTTCTCAATAACTTAATAATTAGTTGAATGATATATTGGAAGAAAAATAGCAACAAAAAATAAGAAAAGGTTGGATTATTAGGGATTTAGGCATAGCAAAACTTTTGTTTTCAGTTTACCATGCCTTGATAGTATGCATTTCAGGCTCTTTGTGACATTACCAGTTTGTTGAGGATTTGTGGCACTACCAGTGTAATAGAACAAACAGGAGATATGCAATAGTTTTCATTACTTGTTAGTTCTGCTGTTAAAACCAGCTGCAACTCCTCCACTCGATCCCCTGAGTCCAGACCAATGTCATTAAAACCGACTAGGACAGTAACTTAGTCAAGTTATTGAGTCATTGGTTCAAACAATGTTATTGGCTTATGAAGTCAATTGTGTATGATATTGGATTATCCATTTTATCCCACCGTTTAGATATGTATCTATGTGGAGAAATTTAGTCATGCATTTCAATTTCTTTAAATTGTAAGGATAATCTTAATAATAAGCCTTCTCTTTTCTATACTTCACAGTAGTATCATTCCCCAATGGAGCTGTCATTCTGTCGCACGTGTACGGCGTCGCGACAATCGTCCACCCTCATCATGTTTGTGATATCTTGGCAAATATGGTAAGACAAGGAATTCTTGTCTTTTTTCGTGGAAAAAGAGAATGAGAGTCGTCACCTAATATTATAATACAATATATTTTAATGTCTTCTCATTGATCATATTGCAATTATATAAAATGATTTCTCAATAAGTACTTTAGGTACTAATCCTTAAATGACCTAATCATCTCAACTTTCAATTCCTGTATCAAGTGGTATATAGCTTGGGGCCATTATAAAGAAGCTCCAGAATTATATATGGGATGTAAAAAACTAAAATTAGTATGTGTATATTGTGGTGAAGCTTTTATGGGTGGAGGGATTAATCGACTCGAGCAATATTTAGCTCAAACTAAAAGAAAAGTGAATCAATGTTGCAAATGTCCTCTAGATATTCATCATCAAATGCTTTTGAAACTTCAGGGGAACGTTGAGAAGAAAAAAAAAGCTAGAAAAATGCAAGCAAATTTTAATCAATATAGCGTGTTGTAACCCAATTTTGGATTCACCAAGATTTTCTTGAATGTTATTTTATTTCTAGTATTATTTATAAAAATCCAAAAAAATTAAGAAAAAGTTTAAAATTCAAAAAAAAATATTTTGCTCGAGTCAACCGCATCTTTCCATAAGAACCGATTCCACTGGGTCAATATGGGTCAACCCTTGTTGACCAAGTTAAAAAATGAGTTTCAGGCCGTTTCGGGTCAAAACCATCATTTTCGGTCAAAACCGAGTCCACCGAGTCAATACGGGTCAAACCATGTCGATCAGAGTAAAAAATGAGTTTTAGGCCGTTTCGGGTCAAAACCGATCGAGTCCACCTAGTCAATACGGGTCAAACCATGTAGACCAGGGTAAAAAATGAGTTTTAGGCCGTTTCGGGTTAAAACCGTCATATTCGGTCAAAACCAAGTCCACCGAGTCAATACGGGTCCAATCATGTCGATCGGGGTAACAAATGAGTTTCAGGTCATTTTGGGTCAAAACTGTTATTTTCGGTCATTAAAATTGATTTTTAGCGGTTGAAACAGGGTTTTTCTAGTAGTAATTTGAGTTTTTAATTTTATCTATATAAATATTTATTATTATATATAATAAAACAAAATTAATAATACAAAATTTGTCATACTAGGCACCGATAGTAGGTGGAGAAGCTGCGACGATGAAATTTTTCTTTAAAGCAAATTCATGCCAGCTGCATTAGATTTATGTCCCATGGCTATAAATAGCTAGTGATAGTTCGCCAGAGGGAGGAGGAGGAGAAAAAGGAAGAGAAAGAAAAAAAAAAGAAAGAAAAGAATTGCAAACACTATTCATGTTTTTTTACTATTTCTTCATGCGAGTAAAATATTGATTTAAAAAAAAACAATATGAAAATACCAAATATATCTTAACTGTTAGATTTAATAGTGTTTAGATCTGAACCGTTGATTTAATAAAATACAATAGGGCTTACCACACTAGATTAAAACCCAAATCCATCTCAGCTCTTAAAACAATTTTCCCTTAGATCCTGTGGCGCCACGTCACCCGGTGTACCAAGCTTTCGGTACACCGCGACACACCCGATCACACCTCAGCCCATCTGGACCGTCTGATCAGCTTGCAGATCAAACCAATCACAGCCGCAGGATCAGTTCATCCGAGGTCCAACGGTTCACAGACTTCAGCGGCACCGGTGCACCATGCACGCGTTCGCACCGTAGCAAATCTAAGAGTCTCTCTCTCCTCTCGCCGGCGATTCTCTCTCTCTCATCCGATCTCCATTTTCCAGCCGTGTGAAGCTTCCGAACCACCACAGAAAGGTCTCTAGCCTCCTATAAAGCAAAACCCCAGCCGTTTTCAGCGTTTTCGCCTCCCCATCTGGCCGGAAAAAGGTCGCGATTGTCGTCGGCCACCGAAGCTTCAAACTGACGATTCTCCCTCGTCAGCCATCAACAGCCGTCGGGACCACCTCCATCATAATTCTCGCCCTCAGATCTACCATAATCAACCATTTGTTGGCCGGAAATCTCACCAGATAATTCCACCGCTCCAACAGTAACCGCGCGTGGGCTACATGCCAGTGGCATTTTTGTATTTTGCCTATACAGTGGCACTCAGGTAATTTTTGGGGTTCCTGATGGCATTTTTGATATTTTTGTATATATAAATGCTTGTAAATGTTCTTGCATGCTAAAAAACAACAAAAAAAAAACAAAAAATAAATATAAACAAACGACATGGGTCCAACACCCATCTTATCATGTCATTGTTTGTGGGTTCAAAACCCGATTCTCAAGTATGGTTATATCTATTTCTCAACAATATCAAAATAATTTTGTTTTATAAATAAATATTGTTTGTCGACACGTCTATTTTTTAAAAAAGGATCGATATCAAAAATTTAAAATACCAAATATGGATTATGTCCATTATTTTTTTTTTGGTAACTCAGACGTAACTCTTCTTTTTAGACAAACATCAATATTTTAGACGAATCTCCTAATTTTTAGGGACTGATGTCATTTTTAACGTGTCTCCTATTTTTAGGGACCGACGTTAACCAGTTTTCAAATTGCAAATAAGCCCAAAATATAATAGCATTTGAATCAAATAAAAAACACACAAGTAAGGGTAACCTTTCTCTTGAAAAGATGTTTTAAGGGTGGTGTCTACCTTCCTTTAATCATAACTAACCCCATACCCGAATCTCTGGGACCAGTGTCTAATTTGGGATTTCTAGTTCCCTCCAATTACTACATGGCGACTCCAATAAAATCTTTATTTCCTTCAATTAAGAAAAAACCCTTTTTGTTAAATAAACAAAAAAGCGGGAGCCGTCGCCCGACGTTGTGTATCAACATAGCGCATAACAGATGGATAATGAAGAGAGGAATGTTTACATAATTAAAAGATGATGATTATCGCACGTGCATGCACAACATGGAGAGATTTTCAAGGTAAGGGATTGGTTGTGTCTAGGGTATGTATTAACACCCATAGGGCACCTTATTTGAGGTAAACTGCATTGTGTAGTCTAGATGTGGTTTAAAGGTGTTGATGTGATCCTAGCTAGTGGTCTGTATATGGCCCATAACAAAAATTTATGCTCATGAATAAATCTGGTATTTTGAATTTATTATGGGCTTGTATGCCCAGATAAATCTTTATATGAAGAATTTATGTAGGTTTCCTGACAAGGTTCACCTATCCTGAAAGGCAAAAATGTTTCTCACAACTTGTATATTGTGGTGAAAAATTCTCTCAATTAACATTGATATTTAAATACCATCATACTTGTAGATCCAATATTTATACCAGAATATTGATCATGAATTTTTATAAAAAGAAAAAAGAAGAAGAAAACTTAGGGTTATTGAAATATTAGTCAAATCCTTAAGGAATTTTACAAACTTGTTGTAAATTCTACAAAAAATACAAAAAAAACAAATAAATTAAAACAATGTTAAAACATTTTTGTCTTTTTTTATAAATAAAATGTTATTTTTGCAATGATTGATTTGTATGCAACAAGCAAAAAAATCATTTTTTTTTCTAATGCAATTAAAACATTTGGTTAAAAAAAACTTTTATCTTTTATCATTTTCCTTTTCTTTAATCATTCATTTAACACAAAATAAAATAAAATGCAAACACACACATATTCTTTATTTTTATTTTTTTTGTTCCCGATTCTTAGATTCTCAGATGACTTTCTAATTTTATCCTGGATTTTGTCCCACTTAATCGCAATCAAAGCTCAACCAGAAAAAAAAGATGGGAAGGAAAATGAATGGTGGATGGGTATACTATGTTGGCTCATTATGCTCGTGTCATGACCTGAATCGTAAATTTAATAGGTTGACATTCAATATAATATTATCTCATCATTTTAATAACTATATATATATATATATATATATATATATATATTATTCTTTGGTGGTTCCGTGTTTTGCAATTGAGCCTAATTAGGTTAGGAAATTGTTAAAACAACAAAGAACAAAAAAGAAATTTATCAACTTTATTTATGATGATCAATGAAATTATATTTTAATGATAATTGATGGAATTAAGTTGAATTGTCTAGTGCTTTATTAGAACTTCAATTCTGGAGAATTAATGAAATGGACTTGATTGCCACAGGCTCTCATATTGGGTTTGATGGGCGATAGGCCAATATTGCCTTCTTAATGTCATCTCTGTTGGGGAAATTCTGATAGTTGATGTTCTAGTAGTTGCACATTGGTCGCTTAACATACTGAGACATAATATTTAACGTGGTTCAGCAAACCGCCTACATCCACGGGAAAGATCTATATTATTAGAGATAGATAGAGAAAGGGATACAACACACATGGAGGAGGAGGATCACTTCATTCAAACTTAACTCTCATTGCTCCCACACTGCTGCACAAGGCAATAGGGCTGCTGCCCTTGGCAGCTACTCCTCTTTCTCTCTTGTTCTCCCTTTTCTGCATTGCACTCACTCCTCATCTCGTTGCTGCACTTCCAGCTGCTGCAATGGTAGTAGGGCTGCTGCTATTGGCAGCCCTTCTCTACAACTCTGCCTCTCTCTCTCTCTCTCTCTCTCTCTCTCTCTCTCTATGTGTGCCTTTTTATAGGCAAGAATGGTGCCACCAACTTCAGCTCTTCTTCAACAATAATGGCTGCCAACCTTTGACATTTGGGAAGGGCTGCTGCATTTGTTAATGGACGGTGCTGTCCATTAATGGTTGTTGCACATTAATGGCAACAAACCCAACAATCACTCATTTGCCATTCATATGGGGCAACTGTCCTCTTGCTTCTTCAGCACAAGCTTGCATCTTGCAGTTCTTCCAAGCTTACCATTCTGAGAGCATCTCTGGCCAAGTTTACAGGTACTTGCCACACCTTTCAATCACAAGAGTCACCAAAGCACACCCCTGCTCACACCAAAGGATCACTACAACCAGATGGTCTATCACATCACATCTGAATAGTGTTAACGCTTGTCTCTAGGACAACATTCCCCTTCGAGCGTATCAACCATGCTCGGTCCGAAATGATTTATCAAGCCCCACATCAAGGCTTACAACACCCCCCTCAAACGAAAATTTCTATTTCCAAGTGCGACAGTCATTATCTAAGTATCTAAATATGATCATGAGATCACCACTCTTCCAAGAGTCTACTCAGCCATGAGTTGTGTTTGCCCTATGTTCCACCCTAGGAACCACACCTTACTTCTCCGTGAGTCTCTCGCTCTTCATCCTAAAAGTCCAGGTAGCTCTCCACCTTTGACCATGGGGGCAGCCTATTAAAGGTTGATTCATATTTGTCTTCATACTCTGAGTATTACAATGCCATTATCGAGCTCACCATCTTGACAAGAGTCAACTTGTTCCTGAAACCTGCGCATGCCCTCTACTCATTCCTAGCAGTCACGTCTTAATGCTCCACAAGTCACCCACTTATTGTCCAAGGCAAATGTCTTCTAGCTCATTGATCTTTAGCATGGGGGCAATATCTATAAAAGTTGTTGTTACTAATTTTTGGACCTCACGTGCTGGAGACGATGTATATCTCTTTTGAACTAAGTGTAAGAGTTTAACTCATGTTTGCTGAAAGATTGACAAAAGCAGATGAAAGAAATATTTTTTCGAAACCCTGTTTGAGCTGTTTTCTACTCTCTTTATCCTTCCCCTTTGCTGCCAAAATCATCAGGTTTTCTAAGATTGATCAGAAGTCTTCATAATGCTAAATTCATTCCTTCTTTACCTGTTCTTTAAGGTTGGATAAATCTCTTAGAATTTGCACTAAAAAAAACAGGTTCTGCTGTAGTCGCAATTTTTTGTTCCAACTTAGGCTCTAATTCTGATTTGGTTTCGTATAATATCTGATCATCCTAGCTATATTCTGTCACTAATGACATGTTGAAAAATTGACCTACACCGTTATTGGGTCCTGGGGGTCACTGTTCTTAGGGTAGACTCTTAGTCAGATTTGGATGCTCGACATTGTCAAATCAAGAAAACATTTTTGACCAACCAGATCCCTGCCAAATCTGTTATCTAAAACGATTTTATCTCACTTTGAATCCTTTATCAAATTTGTATTTCGGGACACGTAGATGAATTTGAGCTTTTGAATTGCTTGATTTCGATATCAGAAGCTCAAGATATTCCTGTTTGAAACATAGCATGAAAACATAGAATCCTACCGCGAGAAGGTTTCCAGCTGAGTTTGGTTGCAATTCTGTTATTCAAAATGAATTTATCTCACTTTGAATCCTTCATCAAAGTTGTAGTCCGGGACACGTAGATGAATTTGGTCTTTTGAATCGCATGATTTCAATATTAAAAGCTCAAGATATTCCCGTTTGAATATCTAGTGTGAAAGCAGGGATTCCTGGCCGCGAGAAGGATTTTTGCCCAAGTTCGCGGGCCTGATTCGAGGGATTTTTTCTGGACCAAGAACTAAATTGAAAAGTGCTAAAATGGATTTAATTGAAGAAGGATATTGGAAGCTGGAGAGGAGGCTGGATCATCATAAATGACAGGATTTCTACCACACCGAATAAGGAAAATCACGTTTTTGTGCAGCTATAATTCATAAGAAACAACAACTTTTGACAGATGCAAAATGCCATAAAGAGAAGAACCTCACCATCATCTAATGGCTGGGATTTTATCCCTAACATAAATGGCTGGGATGATGTGTTAATGTTGGAAAGAAATCACTAGAATCAGCACATAATCAATGACAATATTGTAGTTTCCTCATTTTAATTATTTGGCTGCAAATCAGCTAGGATTTGCATCCTAGATTAATGCATTGAATCTTTCCTAATAAGAGCTGTGTATAGACTATATATACGCTGCCTCTGCTGACTTAAAAAGGGGGAGAAGACAGAAGGAAAAAAAAAGGGAGATGGAGGCAAAACAAGGGGAAAGAAAAGAGGTTTTTCTTTGATACTAAAAAGCCTGCACTGGAACGTGAAAGAGAGAAAAAAGGAGAGAGCAAAAAAATGGAGCAAAAAAACAGAGGGGAGAACGAAGAAAGAAAAGAAGGAGCAGAAGCACAAAACAAAACAGAGAGTAAGATCTGCAGGTATAGTTTCCAGCTTCTTTTCTTTGTTATATTCAAACTTGGCACCGTTGGTCTGTTCTATCCCAAAACCTGTCTCTTCTTTTGCTCTAGATATTTGGTTTTTGTTTGAATAAAAGGTGTCATGCTTGCCCGCTGTTCTTTCCCTGATTTTGAGTCGGATTATTGTTGACGTTAAAGCTGTGTGTTCCTTTTCTTGTTCTATTGCTGTGAGGGACTGTGAGGTTTAAAGGTCTTCATTGTCCCTTTCCTCCGTCTGCTTGAGTGTCACCTGGCATTAGAACATTGCATAGGAATAGTTGGCTTATAGGCGTAGATTGTTTTTTCACACGGAGAAGAAAAAAATAAAAAACATGAGGGAGAGCATTTGTTAGTTAAGGGACTTTTGTTTTTTGGCATATTCGGGGTTCACGCTGTCCTCTGTTTTGTTTTGCATAAATAAGACAGCAAGCATTTTTCTTTAGCCTTAGTATTTACTACACGTTCCTGCTTTTTTTGTGTGAAAAAAAAAAACATGGCATTGCTTGAAAAAAAGGGAGAGGCGTGAGTTAGGGGTTTTGCTATAGGATTGGGTTCAAAGGTTTGTTTTTTTCATGTGATACGGGTTTACTCTTTTCTGTTGAAAATAATGGGTCATGCTATGTTTAGGTTCTGAGTGATTTGATGGATCGCATTCTATCTGATGAGTTTTGGCTTTAAAGGGTTTTTTTTTCTTTTCCTTTTTTTTTCTCCTGCTTTATTTTAGCTGAAATGTTTAAGTCTTATGATTTTTTTTGAAATATATATGATGACTTGTTGTCTTTATTTGTGATTATGGTGATGCTTATGTTTCGATCAAATAAAAAAAATGTTTTTTATGTGTTGTATTTTTTATACAAAAAATATATGGAAGTTTCAAAAATGTGTTTTCGCATGGATTTCTTAAACACAAAAAAGAATTATTTTCTTGCATTTCTGGATTTTACAACATGTTTGTAAAACTCCAAAAGGTATTGGCCAATATTCCAAAAAATTAAAAAAATCTTATTTTGGAGGGAATTCATCTTTTATTCACCGTTAATGTTTGGATAAAGAAATCCCAAAGGGATGAATATCCAAAGTATTATTGGGAATAACTTGTTATTATTCACTGTTAATATTTGGATAAAGAAAACCTAAGTGGTGAATATCCAAAATAATTTTTTAGGAGTAATAAGTCATCACACGTCCTTGAAAGAAGTCTCGATTATAATTGAGGACATTTCAATTTTTTTCACTCCACGGTTTACGAGCCGTGAGAATATAAAACACTAAGGCAAAAATAGGCTCTTAAAGCACCCTAGACTTCTAAATTTTTGTCCCTTCTCCTTTCGATTTACAAGTCGCAAACTCTTGAAATACTAAGGGAAAAATGAGCTTTTAAAGCACATGGAATCTCCTTGGATTTCTATCTTAATAAATTTAGTTTGAATCAAACCTAGAAAAAACTGATGGGATTAGAAAAACACCAACACCATAGCAATTATAAAACAAACCAAACACCAAGCAGCTTACCTTAGGTAGGATGTAATAGGGGTGTTAATACCTTCCCTTTACGCAACCAGCCTCTTGCCTTAGAATCTCTGAAAGACCAGTTAGGTTTCCTAGTAACCATAATACTAGGTGGCAACTCCAAAGAACCAATCAAGCAAAATAAACGAACAATCGTCATCGGATGCCGCGCGGGGGAAGTGCGACAAAAGTCAATCCTGCATTTGTCTCCATACTCATCATAACCACTTCATTCGCTATCCATACACCTATCCACTCATATCCAGCCATCACATTAGCTTTGGGGCGTTCTGAACTGGGCTCATATCGTGGCCCACACATCTTCTCTAAGATGTCTTCGCCCGTTGTCATGGGACGGTCTGATCTTAGGCTCATATCATGGCCCTCACACCTTCTCTAAGGTGTCTTTGCCTGTTATCATAAGGCGGTCTGAACTGAGGCTCATTTCGTGGCCCTTACACACCTTCTATCTAAGACATCTTCGCCTTTCATAGGCGGTCGCATCCTCCTATAGCTAAGATGCTTCAAATTGGCTCTAAAATTCTCTACCACCATATGGACTATGGGAGAGATTATTGCCACTAATCACATAGAAAGAGAGAGTTGCGGTACACTCCTTGCAATCCTCCATCTCGATTTCTATGTTTGAAGCTTCAGTGTCTTTCTACTTGACAACTCCACTTACACCAACTCTCTTTGGTGTCTTCCCCTTTCATCATAGGCGGTTGCACCCCTTTAATTAGATGCATCTACAACAGCTCATATTTTCATCCTTGCATGTATTGGAAAGGTCATCGCTTATTGTCTTCATCAAGAGCACAAGAGATTTCCTGTTGTACAACTTTTCACACAGTCTCTGCTCTGAGCTTTATCTGGGAACACTTCTTCTCCTTGCACCTGTTGTCTCATTACAGTACCTCATTGGATCACGGGTACATCTGCACAATCTCCGCGTGCTCTCGTGCAATTTCTATTCTCCAGATTTCTCCATATTCCTTGCTTATGTTTGATAGCAGCTCATCATGTCATAACACCTGTCTAGGTCAAAATAGGGTGCTAATCTTTATCCCCTTGCTGTATTTCTCTTCCATTATCAGGGTATTCATCAATTCTACCCTCGAGAAATCACAGTCACCGAATCTAACTTCTTTAGAGAAATCACCACTACATCAGATCCTTAAACATACGGAACCCAACTGTTCCTTTATGTCGTCGTCTTGCTAGTCTTCAACTGTTTCAATACAAACTGCTATATATATGAAAATAGTACCGTATGGATAATCCTTCAACTAAGCAAGTTCCGAGGAAAGATTGGAGGGGCCACACCGGTCCTGCTTAAAACCCAATCTCCTAGACAGAACTTCTTAGGCCATATCTATACATCGTACTGTCTTTCCGTATATACAACCATTTGCTAGCTTTATTGCGGCTTTTCTTTACAAGTGATCTGGAATATCCTGGTTTTATACCTAATTTCTCAACATCTGGTGAGACTACTAGTGCATAGATTCGTCAAGATTGGTCTTCATTAATTTTCACTTTACACCTCTAATTGTCCACATGATCGGGTGTCCAGAGTGTCCCAATTTTGCCTTCCTTCAAGGAAACTAAAAAATCTCCTTACTTAACAGTTCAACACATGTAATTGGGCAAACAAGTGTGATTTCTTCTTCTTCATCTCCATCAACCACCATAATGACCTTCAAATGTCTTCTGATCACGAAATCTCTCTTAATAATTCACCACCACCACTTTTGGTCTCAATCTCAATGAACGGACCATACCATTGCATCCGGAACGATTAAATTAGCTGGAACCAAGTCTAAAATCGTCCAAATCGCATTTCAGACGGCTAAGATTTGATCAAAATAATTCTGACCTAATCAACGTCGGCCCAAATTCAATCTCAGATTCGGTTGCATATAGGATCAGCTACACTGGATCCTATACCTCGGCTCATGGCTCGGCTCGGCTCTAATCAGCTCAGCTCAACTCATCTCGGCTCGCGACTGATGATGTGGCAAGTGGATCCCACTATGATGACGTGTCAGCAGATTGGATTCTGACATGGCATGCCAACTTTGCATGCTAACGCCATGATTATGTCATGATGATATCATCCCTATCCGGGTTAATCATGTGAGTTGGGTCGTCTGGTATTCGGGTCGATCAGCCCATCCAGGTGAAGAAGACGCATCGCATGCGTAGGGCGCATCTGTGCACGTGGACAGACTCTTCGCCAGCGCGTGATGGCGCATATGGCCATGTCCGACGTCTAATTTTTGCATTGTTTTCACCAATGTACTCGTTTCTTCCTCCTCTACATAGTGGTATAGTCAAAACACCATTTTGACAACTTTCATTTTTGGGCAAAAATCAAACACCACTTTAAACCATATGCTCTGATACCAATTATTGGGGAAATTCCGACCAATGATGTTTTGATAGTTGCTCATTGGAGGCTTAGCACACTGAGACACAATATTTAACGTAGTTCAGCAAACTGCCTACATCCACGGGAGAGATTCATATTGTTAGAGATAGATAGAGAAAGTGATACAACACACATGGAGGAGGAGGATCACTTCTTCAAACTAAACTCTCATTGCTCTCACACATCTGCACAAGGCAGCAGGGCAGGGCTACTCCTCTTTCTCTCTTATTCGGCTACTCCTCTTTCTCTCTTATTCTCTTTTTTCTGCACTACATTCACTCTTCATCTCGTTGGTGCACTTGTAGTTGCTGTAATGGCAGTAGGGTTGTTGCCATTGGCAACCCTTCTCTACAGCTCTGCCTCTCTCTCTCTCTCTACTCTTTGCTGCTTTCTCTCGTTGCCTATTTATAGGCAAGAATAGTGCCACCAACTCCAGCTCTTCTTCAACAATGGTGGCTGCCAACCTTTGATATTTGGGAAGGGCTGCTGCATTTGTTAATGGACGATACTGTCCATTAATGGTTGCTGCACATTAATGACAACAAACCTAACAATCTCATGTTGAATCCTTCCCCTCCCACGGGCCATGATCGGGGATTGATATTTTGAAACAAATACTACACTTTCAAAAGATTTTATTATTTATTTGTTTATTACGAAGAAGAACGATGTTATATATTATTGCTTTAGATAAAAGATTCCAAACTCATCCTTTATTAGTTGATCAATGACTTTCCTAATTTGATAAAAGTGGCCATTGATGAAACTTGTTTTTTTATAAAGTTTGTATTTGGTTTTAACATTTTGTGCTTCAGTTATTATATTTTTTTACTTGATTTTATATTTGTGTTTATAAATTATTCAATTTATTTTATATGAAGTTATTGTAATTTCAAATAAATATCTTGACATTACTTAATTATACAAGCATCTATTATTATTATTGTATAATTAATTAAAAATTAGTTTTTTTAAAATGAAGTTCTTAGACTTATTGGAGTTCATCACCCAGATTGTAAATTTCACATTTTAATCCAAGAAAACTGGGTCAATTAAATATCCCGTAGTTTCAAAATAGAATATCCAAGATGATTTTTTAAAAAGTCATTTTTAATCGATTATTTGTTGTTTTTAGACCCTAAGGTAGATTGAGTTAGGTCGAGAAAACTTTTATATAATTTAATTTAAAATCAAGTTAGCTAAGGAATTAGATTAAAAAGTTTCAAAGTTGATGTATTAGATAAATTTAATAATAATACTAAATATTTTTTCATGGTATGAAGTTCAAAAAAATTATTTTTATTCTAGCTGCAACATAAGGTTACCTTCTAAACTTATTTGACCCGCTCCAATGATAAAAACAATTACTACATTATTGGCTCTTGTAAAAATTCCACACAAATGCTCCATCAAAATATAAGGATTCCATCCCTTCAAATAACATTTGTTCACGTTTATTTTGATTGAAAGTGTTTTTTTTTTTTTGTTGGAGAATAAATTGAGAATAGTTAGAAGACTAAGTTGAAGTCAGTCCAATATTTCGCTTCAATCTATAAAGAACCCAAACTTGTTGTTCAAAAGCGCATCATTGATGTTCCGCTATAGAAGCGGTCAAAGCTTAGCACACAAAAAAATCTAACGCCCTGGTCCAAGGGCCCCAAAATCTAAACCTCGATAACAGCTTCACACGTGTTAGTCTAAGTGATTTACACATTTCAGCCATCACTCCACGCAGCATTTTACGTGTCAAGCAATGGCCTGGTTTTAGTCACTATAAATTAAGGCAACCATGCTGATGTTTATTACCGAAAGTTGTGTGTTTTTAATCTTTCAAGTGTTTTAGCTTTCAATTCATTTGTGTTCTCTCAAATCTTTCAAAGAGATCAATAACCAAAAATGGCTGACAACACCCAGAAGATGAGCTACCAAGCTGGTGAGACCAAAGGCCAAGCTCAGGTTAGCTTATGAATTTCTTTCTCTATTTTGCTTTTGTTTTTATATATAAATTAATGTGTAATGCTCTATAACATATCGAGTTTGTTTGTTTCAGGAGAAGGCCAGTAACTTGAAGGACAGAGCTGACAATGCTGCTCAATCTGCAAAGGAATCAGTGCAAGAGGTTCACATATTTTTGTTGAATCTCATGTTCTATATTTTTTAGAGAATTCATTCTCACCACAATGGCACAATGGATTGTGCAGTAGTGCGTTTTTTTATTTTTTTAATTTTGATAGTTCTTTCTTTGTGTAGACTGGTCAGCAGGTGAGGGAAAAGGCACAGGGAGCTGTTGAAGGAGTAAAGAATGCAACTGGCATGAACAAGTGAAGCTGGATCGATGGAGTCCAATGATCGTATCTGCTGCATGAAATTTAGAAATTAAATGCAATTTTCATCTACCAAGCACGTTGTTTTTGTTTTTTTTTTTTTCTGTCTTTCCTTTTGTATAAAGAAGAGAGCTCTCTGATCTGCAGTTCTCTCGCAAGTTTGTAGGCACATGCATGTTTTGCCCTCATTAGAAATTTTTTACTTTAAGTTCAGTACATGTTCAATTGTTTCAGTTTATGAAATCATAACAGTGTCAGCTTAGTGCTTCATCAATTGACCCTACATGTCCAAATGTCCAAATGGCATAAAATGCCAATTCCCTTCTTAAATCTATTTGATAACAACAAATACTATGCCTTCCCACCCAAATCAATTTTTAATAAATTTAACATATTAATTATTAACAAAAAAAATTATATATAATATCATAGATGTTTTTAATTATTTGTCTATCAGTAAATATAATATGTCACCAATAAAATATCATCTATAATTCTGTCAGTGTATATATTAGCAGTGACATTTATAATAATTATTTTCTAACTTTTTAAAATATATTGATAGTCTGGTTCGGTCGATAACCTCATTAGTAATAATAGTATTTGCAATAATTATTTTTTGACCTCTGAAATATACCGACAGAGTTACAGACAATAGGTTACTTATGGTCTAGTTCCATCGACACTGAGAGTAACGCGTCTTTGCGTTGCACAACCAGTCTTTTATCTGGATTCTTGCCTAACATAAATTTCCTAATAATTATAAAATTAAATGATGATTTTTTATCTTTATAATCAAACTTTATTAATTATTATACCCAAAACTCTTTCTTTTCCTAACATCATCACAGGAGGTGAAACGACGCCACTCAACATCGCCCCGCAACAGTAATAATCATGAATATAGTTTAATTTGGTTTCTTGTATGCTAACCTTAAATATCGAATAAATCATCTCAGATATTAGTAAGGTAGACAAGCTACGCATGTGAATGAAGTTTTTTTGGTTTCCTCTAATATTTAGTAATCACATTACTTTGACTTTCAATATCAAGATTACAAGATTTGTGTCGATATAATGGATACAATTAAATAATTATTAGACTAGATCGAGTATTTAATTGTTAAAATAATATTATGGTAATACTAAAACATATATATATATATATATATATATATATATATATATATGTTCATACCGATAGAAATGAAATCAGGTGAATAAAGAAAGCCTACAGTACTCTTCACTATATCTATCCTAGATATAAGAAGAATCTATTTATGAATATTTACTAGTATTTGTTAATTCCACTTCAGTCTAATAGGTGAACTTTTCGATGTATTGACCCTACAACTTGCCTAAACAAGATTTAAAATTAAACTAGATAAAAATTTAACATAATGTTATTTGATTTACCTTACAGGTCAACTAGCAATTCAATTAACCTAGTCAAAATACAATTTGACTTATTTTTTTTAAAAAAAAACAACATCATTTTAACTTCTTATTTTTTTAAAAAAACCCAAATATTGAAATGTTGTTAATTTGGATTAATTTTGGTTAATCTAATCAATAACTCGGACCTTGGATTGGATCATGTATTTATCATGTTACTAATCACAAGCATCCAAGGTATCCATCCCTTTCATAAAATTTAAATATTGCTTACTTGTCAATTGTACAACTATCAACTCTGTTTCTATCACCATGATCTGTCTATCATCAAAGTTACAAAACTCCTCCAATTTTGCCTCGCCCAATGCAGTTTGACCACACTCAAATCCTCATCGACTAGGCTGGCCTTTTGTCCTTAACTCTTCTACTCAGTGCTAAGCACATGTATAGGATTTATGTATGTTATTCCTTTCCCATCCTTTTCCATGAAAATAGCACTAAGTTGTGCTTTCAGCGGGCACTCCTTTGCAAAATGATTTCCCTTGCAAATAAAACATTGTAACTTTGATTTTGAATTGTTACCGTTAGCCTTCCTTTTGAATTTTTAGAATTTTTAGCATTCTTATCGCTGTCATTTGGCCTCAAATCTACTAACCCATTAGCACCAGCAATAGTTGATGACAAGTCTGAAACCTTTTGCCTTCGCAATTCCATATGTGCCCATGGTTGAAGTCCTGAAAGAAAATTGAATAGCTTGTCCTATTCGAACATATTATCAATATCACAAATTAAAAAACTAAATTTCTTCACATATTCCCGCACCAACCCATCTTGCCTCAACTTCTTCAAGTCTTTCCTCGCAATCCAGAACGTGTTGTTGGGAAGAAATTGTTCTTCCAACTCCCGTTTCAGAATCTCCTATGTCTCAACTTTCAGTTTTCCAGCATTAAGATCATTCTTGGACATTATCCACCATCATAACTTCGCATCTCTCGTGAGATACATCACTGCAATGTTCACTTGCTCATCCAAACTAATCTTAGCCATACTAAAGTACTATTCCATGTCCCATAAAAAAGTTCTCCAACTTTTTAAAACTTCGCACCCCATCAAATGGTTTCAATTCCGGAACCTTAGACTTAGAAATACTTGTCCCTACAAAAGTGTTTGTCATGTCCTTTTTCAAGATGTTAATTGCTTCCTCTACAGCTTCTAACCTTTCACTTGTTTCAGCCACGAGACTAATGTACAAGCTTTCAGCTCATTCAGCACTTTCAATGGCTTCCATCAACTTGTCATTGATAGAGTGTTGTTCTACATCCTTTGGAATTGGCCCTATCAACTCTTCAAATCAAGTCAGTCTTTCTTGGATTGCCTCCATAGCTCTAGGCATAGAAAGTTCAACCACTAGTTTCGCAAATTACCCCAATGATAGCTTCAACAAATCAGTCTTTCGATCTATCCACAACACAGTCTTGTCATCCTGCCTACGCAACCGCGCTCTGATACCAATTGTCACGGGATAAATTTTTCGCTCCATAATAGACCTGTGTGGCAGCCTAGTCTCCACTAAACTCAACCTTTCTTCAACAATTCCACTCGTGTTTGCCTAGTAACTAAGTGTTTGCCTCACTCGAAGGGTTTTCCCCACTTTCTCAAGTTAAAAGACAAGTAGAATAAGTTAATCAAGTGCACAACAAGCTTTACAGGAACTCTTTCCCAACCTTTATTAATCTCGTAAACAATGGAACACACTATACACAAATTTTTATGTGTGCTATGCACAAAGAACACATGCTACACCAAGCTTGCATCCCTCACAACCAGGAGTTGCAACAACTATTTATAGACAAACATTTACAAGGCATAACTTTCATTCCTACATTTAAGGAAGTAGTGGGACACTATCTCAACCATGTTCACCTATGAATAAAATGGCCCCATTATCTTACAAGTAGTGGGTAGTTCTCCCCCATAATCCCTTATGATCTTTGTGGGTTAAGAGCATTTTCAGCCATGCCCCTATATTTTCAGCACATCCCCATGTTATTGGACAACTTCCCCTACTAATAATCATGGCGTAACCGCCCAAAACCACTTGCGTAACTGCCCATCCTTGTAGTCCATGATGTTGTCGTGTCTCTTACATGCCTTGAACAGTCCTTCGTCTAAGTTTCAGATCGTGCCGAGTCGAACCCATGAGTTGCACAAACTGTTGCGCGCTGCCGAATTCGCATTTGCGTGCAGGCTACCATTATATGTGACAGCCCATGTTTTCGTTAGCCTACCCCCTAACGAATTTTCCTACCTGGCCTAGACAGTCCAACATCCAGCCCATGTTTGTCAAACAATATGCGCTGCTGATTTTCCATAACGAACCTATTGCTGCACAAATCTGCGCTACCAATTTTTTCCACTGTTGGCATGACTGCCAGCACCCAAAACACTATTTTAAATAGCCTGTCGAAGTGTGCATCTCATGCACATTTGACATTGTTACAAACCACCGCCACCAAAAGAACTTGACGCCCTCGTCAGAAAAACTTTAAGTACCCTTGCACCACATCTGTTACTTGTCACATCCATGTTTCTCCCTATGAAACCTCTAGCTTTGCCCATATTCAATAATAATTTAATCCACTGAATCTTCATCAACTTGTTTCAAAGCCAAGTTGTGACACAATTCTATTTTGGCTTTATAGTTTTCCATAAATGCCAAACACATCATACTCGCAAGCATGTTTTCATGAAGTTCAGATGCTAATCACAACCATCTAAGGTATCCATCCCTCTTCACAAAATACATTCACACAAAATCACTTTGAAGAACCACATCATACAAACATCTAATTCTCCAACCATTCTACATGACAAAACTGCAAGCATAAAATTTAAATATTGCTTACTTATCCATTGTACAGCAATCAACTCTATTTCCATCACTATGATCTTTCCGTCGTCAAAGTTACAAAACTCCTCCAATTCTGCCTCGCTCAAGGCAGTTTGGCCACCTCCAAATCCTCATCAACTAGGCTGGACCCTTGTCACTGACTCTTCTACTCAATGTGCATAAGGTGCACAATTCGGCAAGCTATCCAGAATAGTGCTTTGGGTGCTGGCAGTCATGTCAACAGTGGAAAAAATTGGAAGCGCAGATTTGTGCAACTGTAGGTTCGTTAAGGAAAATTGGTAGTGCAGATTGTTTGATGAACATGGGCTGGACATTGGACTGTCCAGGCCATACAGGAAAATTTTTCATGGGGTAGGCTGATGAAAACAGGGGTTGTCGCGGACATTGGCAGTCTATATGCAGATGCAAATTCGATAGCGTGCAATAGCTTAAATGTAGAACAAATAAGGATGGGCAATTATGCAAAAATTTGGCACGATCTGAAACTTGAACGAAGGATTATCCAAAGCAAGCAAGAGACACAACAACAACATGGACAACAAGGATAGGCAATTACGCAAGTGGTTTTGGGCGGTTACGCCATGATTGTTAGTGGGGGAAGTTATCCACGAACATGGGAATGTGCTAGAAAATGTGGGAGCATGGCTGGAAATGATCTCAATCCACTAAGATCATGGGGGATTATAGGGTAAAACTACCCACTACTTGTTAGATAATGGGGCTAATATGTTAATGTGTGAAGATGGTTGAGATAATGTCCCACTACTTCCTTAAATGTAGGAATGGAAATTGAGTCTTGTAAATGCTTGTCTATAAATAGTTGTTGCAGCTCCTGGTTGTAAGCGATGTAAGCTTGGTGTAGCATACAATCTTTATGCATAGCACACATACAGATTTGTATATAGTGTGTTCCTTTGTTTACGAGATTAATAAAGGTTGGGAAAGAGTTTCTGTAAACCTTGTTGTGCACTTTAATTAACTTATTCTACTTATGTATTCCACTTATCTTTTAACTTGGAAAAGTGGGGAAAACCTCTCGGGTGAGGGAAACACTTAGTTACTAGACAAACACGAGTGAAATTGTTAATGAAAGAAAGCCTACACTTTTCATTATATTTATCCTAGTTATAAAGAGAATCTATTTATGAATATTTACTAGTATTCGTTAAATCTGGTTCAGTCTAATAAGTTAACTCTTAGATGTATTGACCCTACAATTTGGCCCAAACTAGATTTAAAATTAAACTAGATAGGAGTTTAACCTAATGTGATTTGATCGACCTTATAGGTCAACCAGCAATCCAATTAGCCTGGTCAAAATACAATTTGATTTATTTTTTTTATATAAAAAAAATAAATCAAATTGTATTTTGACCAGGCTAATTGGATTGCTGGTTAATTTGGATTAATTTTGGTTTATATAAAAAAAACACCATTTTAACTTTTTTTTTGTTTTTTTTTTTTAAACAAATATTAAAATGTCGTTAATTTGGATTAATTTTGGTTAATCTAATCAATAACTCATACCTTGGATTGGATCATGTATTTATCATGTTAGATTTAATATATTTGATATTTACCATTTGTAATGATGTCCAACATAATCTACTATCATTATTTCACATATCACCAAAATAAAAATAAAAATTTATTTATGTAACAAAACACTTATAACAATTAATAAAAAAATATTAATTTCTACTATATGTATAATATAAAACTTTGGGGGGCAACGAACTCCTTCACTATTTATATAAAAAAATGAAGCAAGTGGTTTTTCTTTTTTTCATTTCTTCTTTTATTTTTCTTTTTTCTTTTGTCATTGTTTTTACTTGATTTTAAATTTGCCTTCTTAAATTATTCGATTTATTTTCTATAAGGTTATTATAGTCTCAAACAAATATCTTGACATTGGTTTGTGCTTAATTTTACAAGTATCTATTATTATTGTTGTTGTTGTTTTGTTGTTGTTGTTGTTGTATAATTCATTAAAAATTAGTTTTTAAAAAATAAAGTTCTTAGACTCAATAGAATCTGACACGATCAAAGAGTTGATGTCTTATCCCAAGTGTAGGAGTGTCAAAGTAATAAATAACACAGCAAGACCGAGGTCGATCTACAGATAGGTCAACTATATAAATTACAAATAATATATATAATATAATAAAACAAAGAATTAAATAGAACTTTGAGATGTGAGATTAATGTGAGGATTAAACAATGATAAAAACAATTGTCAATGTTAGAGGATCCGCTAATGGTATTAAAAATAAGTATAGTATAAACTCTTTTTATTACTCAACTGGAAACCACACACAAAGGAGGTTCCAATTAGATGATTTATCCTTAGTAATTCATTATAAATTTTTAACATGATCATATTAATTATCTTATTTTAGTAACCCCATACTTTTAAATATTGTCAGGAATTCATGATGCTAACTTATATTAACAACAAATCAAGTTCCTCTTATAACAACGATGTCAGCCGAAGACTATGAAGGATCAAGCATTTATTGTACCAAGTGTTATACAACACAAATCTAGATTAATCATTTAACAAGCAAGGTATTAAGAATTAGTAAGATAAAAAGATAAGATATATTAATAAAAAACTTTCTTGGATATAAACATTAAAGTCCAAGTTGAGTTTATATTATACATATTCTAACAACATTAGTGAAACTTTTTCACCTTGACAATATTAACTTAGCTACACATAATGAAGAAGAAGAACATAAATAAACAAGATAAGAACATAACTATGATATAAGTTAACTAAGACTAGTAAAGGAAATGAAAAGCATAAACAAGAGATTAATGAAAATAAAACATGAAATAAAACTTGAACATTACAAAGCAAAAAATAATCTTGATCTGAAAACCTAGATGCCTAAATGTATGGCAAATGCCTCCTTTTATAGGCTAAAAAGAACTATTTATTATGTAATTAACTATTGAATTAGTAGCCAACTATTGGCTTAGTGGACTTGATGGTTCATATATGGATTTGTGTTCTGGATGAAATGTCATTGTTCCAATTAGAATTTGGCAAAGTGGTCTTATGAAAGTTGTAGGAATCTGTCTCAACTTTCCACTAAAAGAAGAATGAGCTCATTTGGACTTCTAGAACTCGAGATATGGAGTGAACACTGAATAGTGTCTAGGCTGCAAGACAAATTCAGACTTCTCTTTTAATGCTAAGATTTGGACTCCAAAACGGCTGAATTGAGTCTTGGACTCTTCATAAATATTTTAGGTCTATATCTTAGCTTTTTATCTGATTAGTACTTAAAAGTGTATTTTTATCGAGGTTTTATATCATCATTTTGCACTTGAAGTATCAATAACTCCTTAACTAAAGCATGTTTTATAACAATATGTCTAATAATATAAGATACCTTTAATTTATGGTAAATGTTCATCTTAAATGTAGGCCTATCACATAAATCAAAGGATTGATTGATGAGTTTTAACTACTAAAATTGAAAAGACAAAGAGAGGGTTAAGCTTAGAAAAGAGATGTTGGTTTAGTCCAAACTGGAACACTGTTCAATTATTGGGTCATATCTAGAGATGTAGATCTTGGATTTCAATTTGGTTTATATGGCTAGAAAGCTAAGACATAGGCCTAAAACATTCATAGGAGTTCAAGACTTAATTCTGTTTCTGGAAATCCAAATCTTAGCAATAACGAAGAAGTCAGAATTTCTCCTGCAACCTAGACATTGTTCAGTGTCCAGCCTATATCTTGAGTTCTAGAAGTTCAAATGCACCGATTCTTTTTTTGTTGGAAATTTGAGACAATTTCCTAGAACTCTTATAGGGAAAATCTGTTCAAATTCTAACATTATCAATGACGTTTTGTTCAGATAAGAAGATAAAGATTGTCACCAAGTCAAGATGTGGCCACCCACTCAACAATTAGTTATCAAATCAATAGTTTCAAATTTTAGCCTATAAAAGGAGGCATTTATCATGCATTTAGGCATCTTGGTTTTCAGATCAAGATCATGCTCTTGCTCTCTCTCTTTTTGTAATGCTTAAGTTTTGCTTTCATTAATCTTTTATTTATGCCTTTCATTTCCTTTATTATACTTATATAATCATGTTCTCCTCTTGTTTATTTATGTTTCTCTTTTTCATTATGTTAAGCTAAGTTTATTATATCAAGGTGAAAAGGTTACACTAATGGTGTAAGAATAAGGTATAGTATAAACTCAACATGGACTTTAATGTTTGATACTAACATGTTTTGTATTTGTTATCTTGTTCACTTTTAATACTTTGTCTGTTAAATAGTTAATCTAGATTTATGTTATATAACCCTTGGTACAACAAATACTTGGCACTTTCATAGCCCAACCGTATGGTATAACCGACATATATGCTATGAAAGGAACTTGATTTGTTGTTAACATAAATTATAATCATGAATACCTGACAACATTTACAAGTATTAGCATTATTCGAATAAGATAACTAATGTAATCATGTTAACAATTTATAATCCGATTGGAACCTCCTTTGTGTGTGGTTTCCAGTTGAGTAATAAAAAGAGTTTATACTATACTTGTTTGAAATATCATTAGTGGATCCTCTAACCTTGACAATTATTTTATCCTTGTTTAATCCTTATATCAATATCACATCTCAAAGCTCTCTTCAACTCTTTTTCTGCTATTATCTACTTCTTTATTTGTAGTTTATACAGTTAACCTCCCTATGGTTCTACCCCGATCTTGTCGGGTTATTTATTACTTCGACACTCCTACACTTGGGAGAAAACATCAACTCTTTGGTCGTGTCACTATCCATATAAACCAAATTGAACTCCAAGATCTACAACTTCAGATATGACCCAATGACTGAATGGTGTTCCAATTTGAGTTGAACCAACATCTCTTTTCTAAGCTTAGCCCTTTCTTTGTCTTTTCACTTTCAATAGTTAATCACATCAATCAATCATTTGAATTGTGAGATATGTCTACATTTAAAATGAGCATTTACCATAAATTAAAGCTATCTTATATTATCAGACTTGTTATTATAAAACATGCTTAAGTTGGGGAATTTAATGATACTAAAAGTACAATATGATAATATAAAATGCACTTTTAAGTACTAATCAGAGTCCATCACCGAAGCGTGGATTTGACAGGTTAATCCATGAAGACCGGTCGATCGAATATCTCATCATCTCAATATAAAGAAAACCGAGATGATTTTTTTGAAAGTCACACCATGTTTTTTACTAATTATTTAAGTTGTTTTTAAACCTCTCAAATAGACTAGGTTATGTCAAAATAACTCTTATAATTTAATTTGACCTATTAGATCGAGTTTAATAATAATATTAAATAGATTCCCACTGCCTGAAGTTCAAAAGAATTTAACCCAATTCAAATTGCAACGTAATGTGACCCTCTAAACTAATTTGACCCTACTCCAATGAAAAAAAAAAATACTACATTATTATATCTTGTAAAAATTCCCCATAAATGCTCCATCAAAATATAAGGATTTCATCCCTTCAAATAATATTTGTTCATGTTTATTTAAAAATGTGATGAAAAATGTTTTTTTTATTGGAGAATAAATTGAGAATAGGTAGAAGACTAAGGGATTGTTTATGATTGCGGTAGTGATGGCGGTTCAAAGTATTTTTCGCTTAGAAATGCATTAAAATAAATTTTTTATTTTTAAAAATTATTTTTAACATCAGTACATTAAAATGATCTAAATATATAAAAAAATTATTTTATTTTAAATAAAAAAAATCAAAATTTTTAATAACACGTGTCACCGCTTTCCCAGTCACTCCATAATTTATAAGCGGTCAAAACTTAGCACACGAAAAAAATCTAACGCCCTGGTCCAAGGGTCCCAAAATCTCAACCTCAATAACAGCTTGACACATGTTAGTCTAAGTAATTTACACATTTCAGCCATCACTCCACGTAGCATTTTACGTGTCAAGCATTGGCCTGGTTTTAATCACTATAAATTACGGCAACCATGGCTCGTGTTTATTACCAAAAGTTGTGTTTTCAATCTTTCAAGTGTTTTAGCTTTCAATTCATTTGTGTTCTCTCAAATCTTTCAAAGAAATCAATAACCAAAAATGGCTGACAACACCCAGAAGATGAGCTACCAAGCTGGTGAGACCAAAGGCCAAGCTCAGGTTAGCTTATGAATTTCTTTCTCTATTTTGCTTTTGTTTTTATATATAAATTAATGTGTAATGCTCTATAACATATCGAGTTTGTTTGTTTCAGGAGAAGGCCAGTAACTTGAAGGACAGAGCTGACAATGCTGCTCAATCTGCAAAGGAATCAGTGCAAGAGGTTCACATATTTTTGTTCAATCTCATGTTCTATATTTTTTAGAGAATTCATTCTCACCACAATGGCACAATGGATTGTGCATAAGATTTAAGAATGACAATAAACCAAAAAGAGTGAGGAACACTCATGAATAAAAATCGCAACAAGTGTTAATAATTAGTTGTACATTTTGGCACGGATACTCTTGGCGAGTGAGTTTGCAGTAGTGTTTTATTTTTTTATTTTTTTTTTTATAGTTCTTTCTTTGTGTAGGCTGGTCAGCAGGTGAGGGCTAAGACACAGGAAGCTGTTGAAGGAGTAAAGAATGCGACTGGCATGAACAAGTGAAGCTGGATCGATGGAGTCCAATGATCGTATCTGCTGCATGAAATTTAGAAATTAAATGCAATATTCATCTATTCAGCACGTTGTTTTTGTTTTTTTGTTTGTCTTTCCTTTTGTATAAAGAAGAGATCTCTCTGATCTGCGGGGTTTTCTCGTAAGTTTGTAGGCACATGCATGTTTTGCCCTCGTTAGAAAATTTATACTTTCAGTTCAGTACACGTTCAAATTTTTCCAGCTGTG
Organism: Populus nigra; assembly: GCF_951802175.1. Lineage (NCBI taxonomy): Eukaryota > Viridiplantae > Streptophyta > Magnoliopsida > Malpighiales > Salicaceae > Populus > Populus nigra. The sequence goes on along the minus strand of NC_084858.1, from coordinate 13,310,275 downwards.
CTTCATCAATTGACCGTAGATGTCCAAATGGCCTAAAATGCCATTTCCCTTCTTAAATCTATTTGATTACAACAAATATTATGCCTTCCCACCCAAATCATCATCAATAAATTTAATATATTATTAACAAGAAAACAGTATATAATATCATTGATATTTTTAATTATTTCTCTATAAATATAATATATCACCAACAAAATATCTTTTATAATTATGTCGGTGCATTACCATTTTCAGTAACACTTCTAGTAATTATTTTTTAATTTCTGAAATATGTCAACAATCTAGTTCTATCGATAACCCCATCAGTAATCGTAGTATTTGCAATAATTCTTTTTCCGACCTCTGAAATATACCGATATAGTTGTGTTATTGGTAACCCATTAGTAATGTTTTAAAACTATTTATAAAAAAAACCATATTGAACAAGTAATTTATTCTTTCATTTTATAGGTTACTTTTCTTTTTCTATATATATATATATATATATATATATATAACAGTCCCTTGGTTGAAAACAGTTCCATTTCAAGGATGCTCAAGGTAGGGAACAAAACATTCTTCTATATGCTGTATAGTAAAATTGTTAATAATTAGTTGAATGATATATTAAAAATAGCAATAAAAAAAGAGAGAAAATGTTGGATTGTTAGGGATTTTAATTAGCATAGCAAAACAAGAACAGTACAACTTACGCATGTTTTATTTGTATGAAACTTTTGTTTTCAGATTATCATGCTTTATCATGAAACATGCAAGAACACTTGATCACGTCCATGCATGTTTAATGATCTTCACAGCATGGAATTCATTATCGTCTGTATTTAGACCAAAGAAATAACTCTCACCCCTTGGTGGTGGGTTTAACATGATATCTTTTTTAATATATTTTTTATTAAAGCAAATCAGCCCATTGATGCATGAAACTTGTTTTTTTTTTTTTATAAAGTTTGTATTTGGTAATTTTATGGGTGTGGAATATGTATGAACTCGAACACACAGTTTCTCTGGCAGCCTTATCCGAGTTTCAGTTTATGACTTCCTTAAATTGTATAAAACAAATTCAAGCCTACATATCAGGCTAAACACTATCAGTTTAAGCATGCAAACAGAAATGTAATGATTGAAAACAAATTATTAAAATTCAAATAAAAAACTAAAATAGTATTTAAAGACAATGTTAAAACCAAAAAGTTAATGAACCCTTTTTTTTTTTCAGAAGTATATATATGCATTGGTTATAGAAGTCCAGTGTAGGCGGGACTTTGGATGAAGCTAGACTTCATCCTTAGATAAAATTACATCAAATCAGAGTTGCTGGAGGTTTTAAACTGCGGAAGTATAGGTAACGGATTCTCTTGAATTTCCAGCAGTAGCATTATCCATTATAGATCACTACAATAAAAAAACCTCATACGGGCTCTCCATACAAAAAGGATTGTAGATCATCTCGAACTTCATTTTCTTGAACCAGGCATGTTGGATTTGCTTGCGGCAGCTGTTGCGAAAACAACCCTCTCCAACCGCTGTAAGGCTGGAACCAGAAACTTGGGCGTCAAGATGATAACCGTCAGCATCAATTGCAAGGGATTCAACCGGAGTCAATCCTTTTGGTGTAGAATTAATGAACCTTATCAGCCTCAGGTGTTGTTTGAATGAACGGAACCCCATCTGCCAAGTCAGAGCCACCATCGAAATCCAGCAGTCGAAGAAGCTCTCGATGGTAATCATCATCCTCCTCTGTTGCAGAAGGCTCCTCATCATTGTCGATGCACACGACCTTATTTGGTTGCAAGTTCTCTGCACAACTTGAAGTGGATACAGTTGGTTCTGCAACGTTGATAGTTGATGCAACAGAACTGACAGCCACCTGATCATTGTCAAAGTCCTGAACATGTTGATGAGAAAACGACTCCAAATTGTCAAATGTCACCCCATTATACACGATCTCAGATTCAGTTTCGGCCGCCGCCTCGAAACCCGTGATCTGTTGCTGGTGATAGCCTTCACCAACCCTGGCCTTCTGAGATATGGTGTTTGTTGAATCATCAACACCGTCAGCTTGCCTTCTCCTCTTTTTGGTCGTTTGTGTGTGGCTCTTGTTGTCTTCTTTCCTTCTCAATTGACACAGAACAATGACTTGAGAAAGGGATGGCAAGCTATACTCGTACATTAGAAACTTGTTTTTTCTAAAGTTTGTATTATAATTCTAAGCCCTTATTCTATCTAAGTTGATTTTCATTCATTTGCACACGTATAGGATAAATGCCCCAATATTTTGTCTTTTTGCTAGAATTTTTGTTTTTCAATTCGTTTCATGCCTTCTTTCAGAAATATTTAACATATTTACATTATTGAATTGATTGATTAATCATTTAAATTACTCTTAATTCTAATTTATAAATTAATAATGCATTTAATTTTCATAACCCATTTTTGAGTTATTTTCTAAATTCACATTTTTCTCTTTTCAAAATAAAAATAAAAAATAAAATAATAATAGTAAGAAGACTGACGACGTGGAAAAACTCGCTGAGGAAGGATTTCAAATGTAGAAAAATCAAGTTGTAATTTCGGATAAGATCGGGAGCCTAATTGTACCCCATCACACAAAAAACTAGAGAAACAATGCAGATTTAAGGTTAAATTATATTATTATTGGATAAATCTACATAAAAATTAAGCCCAAAGATATAATTAAATTTTTAATAGGTCAATTTGATTTAATTATTAGTCGAATTAAAGTTTTATGTTTTAGAATTAATTGAAGGATTTAATGAGGTGCAGGGGCTTAATTATACTTTAAATTGGTCAAATTTATACTTTAAATGGGTCAAATTAATTTTATTGAGGGATTAATTGGTGAAAAAATAAGTTAGGAGCCTAATTTGGGCTTAATTCAGAATATTGAAATTTTAGGTGATCAAATGTAATTTTAACAAAGTTAATTGGTTCAAATCACGAGTAAAATCACAAGAAAATTATAGTTTTGGGGTCAATTAAAGGTTAAATTGAAGAAATTTGCAACCAAAGACCATTTTGAAAAAGGCACTAAACTATATAGGCTCAATTGATTGAAATCAGGGGTAAAATTTAAGAAAATTAAAAGTTTAACGGTCAATTGAGGGTTAAATTGAAGAAATTCATGACTAAGGACCAAAATAAAAAAGGCGCTGAAATTCAGGGTTGGCATTGAAGTTTGTTAGGGGCAAAATTGCACAAAATTAAAAGTTTATGGTTAATTAGAGGTGTAATTGAGAGAAATCACAAATCGAATGACTAAATTGAACTTTACCAAAGTCATGGCTTTCCTAAAAAGAGTCTAAGATGTTCAGACTATGGGTTTTTACCATCCATACCCGATGTGCATCCATACACATACATTCTTTCATTGTAAATAACATGCATACAATGAATGACTAAATTGAACTTTACCAAAGACATGGCTTTCCTAAAAGGAGCATGAGATGTTCAGACTATGGGTTCTTACCATCTATACTCGATGTGCATCCATACACATACATTCATTTATTGTAAATAACATGCATGCATGCACCAGGTCGAAATATAGGTCCCCAGAAAGCTCTAATCCACAAAGTCTATAACACCCAACTCCGAGCGAGAAACATGGAAGATGAAGAGTGCGCTAATCGTGATGCTCATTTTCAAGAAAAGTTGGAGTCTCTGAAGGCTAGCGTGGCTTACTTCACCAGCTTACTCAAGCAAACACTAAAAAATGCCTCTAGTAAGGGTCTTCCAATAGACCTATCATTTTTATTCAAAATCAAACAGCAACTCAACCCGAAGAAATAACCTGAAAAGATCTAGTAGATGCTTTTATCAAACAGTTAATGTACACATGGACATTGTTCCCAACAGAACTAGCTTGTCTAATATGGAAAAAAAAGGGATAAAGAAAGTATAAGGGAATATGCTCAGAGATGGAGAGATCTAGCGGCATAGGTGCATCCCTCACTCTTGGATAAAGAAATGGTCACTCTATTTGCTAACACACTCAAGGTGTTGTACTATGAGCATGTGATGGGTTGTTCGGCACAACAATTCACTGACACTGTGGCAACAGCTGAACATATAGAGTAAGGAGTCATGAATGGTAAAATTGTCATGCCCACTGAGAAAAAGGGTGTTGAAGGGAAAAAGAAAGAAGTTAACCATGTTAAAGGTCGATACAAGGGTAGGAAAATCCAGTTTCAAAACTACCACACTTCATCCCCTCTATCCCAAATTGCCAACAATAACTTTAACTCCTCATTTCCTACCAGAAAACCTATGCCCCAAACCCTTAAAGCCAAAAACCAAACTGAAAATTTCCCGAAGAAGAACTACCAAAGAGTCCAGGAAAAACTACCCCCAAACAAGATGTATCAAAACCTACTAAGCATTGCACATGTAGCTCCCAAACCCTTGACACCTTTGTAGCCACCATACCCCAACTGGTACAAGTCAGACCTAACATGCAAGTACCATGCTGGTGTTACAGGACATAACATTCATACTTGCAGTGCTTTCAAGAAGAAGCCCACGCAGTTGATTAAAGTTGTTTGTATAACATTCAAAGAAAATCCAAACATGAGTACAAACCCCTTAACCCAATCATGCTTCAGGTAGTGGATCGGTAAATGCACTAAAGGCGGAATGCCTAGGAAATTTAAAAGTGTCGATGGTAAGAGCATGGTGTGAAGAAGGCAACATGAATTTTTGAGGAACTCGAATTCAAACAGGTATCTACCATAATGTTTTATCTACACCATTGATGAGGTCCTTACAAGAGCTTTTATAAGGAATCTAGCCTAAGAGGAAGTGTACTCGAGTTGGAAAATGGAGCCTGCTCCTATTGTGTTAAAAAAAATAACTGTCTCTGTTTGATCATGTCTACAGATTTATTTTGATTTTGTCATCTTTCAACTTGTTTTAGTCTTGTCAGGAATTTGGCTTATAATGCCACAAGACTTTCTCTGTCAATTAAGCCTTTCTTTTTAATAACATCATGTATTTTCTCGTGTTCATCATGTGCCTTTATTTTTTTTTCATGCAAATAACACACCTATACGAGCATACATTTTACTTATAAAACCAATACAACTAGAATTCTTTGGTATGTTTCTTTTTCCCCCCAAAAAAACTATGTATGATCTCAAGTTTTCACAAGGATTTTTGGGAAATCAAAGTTTTAGTACAAAAGCATAAATTAAATTGTTCTAACAAATAAGTTTTAGATATTCAGGTGATCTCTTAGAAAGGTGATAATACACCTAGAAAAACCTGAAGAGTAACCCAAACACCATGAGATGACTTCAAAGCTGAGTTTTAGCTAAATGAATAATGAGAAAGCATTTTGCATGTTCGCATGAAAAATAGCATGGCTTACCGATCATAAGTGCATGGGTTTAAAATGAGGAAAAACTATCTTTGATAATCCTCTCACAAGACTAAAATATACCTTTCGCAATCTCCATTAGGCTTGATATGTTTTTCTTGAAAAATAATCATTGCTAGGATCACACCCCACAATGGGAGGCAAGCACGAGAAACATGTAAAAAGAACTTCAATGATTAAAGATGCCCAAACAAAGCTGAGGGGCATGAAAGAATCCAAAGGGTTTGAGCATTCCACAAAAATAACTTATATAATGATGCTTAAAACTAGATAAAGAAAGAGAAAACGCCCAAGTCTAACACTGAGGGGCATGATGGACCATTTTGCAAATAAATTCCAAGGTCCAAAAATATATGGATCAAAAAGAGGTTAAGAAACAAGCACTAATGATCCTTAGTCTTGAAATCATTTTAAACACCTTTTGAGCTTATAAATATCCTTTTACTTCATAACCAAGAGCTCAAACCTACATTACGTGCTCATTCAAGCCTTTTCTGGTCAAAGGCAGACAATCTAGATCGATAGACAATGTTTTTCCATGTGAAACAATCTCTATTATTCATAAAAATAAAATGAATACTTTAAAGACCGGTTCTCTGAAACCTTGAAATTAAATCTTGAACTATTTTGACCAATAAAACATCATTTAACTCTTCTACCAAAAACAACAAAACAAAGAAACAAAGACTTTCAAACATGCTCATGGGAATCACTTGAATTATTTTTAAAACCAGTTTGTTTTAAAGGAACATCAAAATAGATTTTTTGTGTTTGGTGTTGCTACCTAATTTTTGTCCCAATGTTTGATAAATATTTGAAAAAAAACCAAAAATAGAAAAAAACAATGAAAACCTCAAAAAAAATGCATTCTTGATATATTTGCATCGTTTTTAGCATTTTCAACATTATCTCAAAAGAATTTAAATTTTCAAAGGTATTTTGAACTCACTCAACTTTTAACGCATTAATTTTACAATCACTGATTTTTCTTGTTGAGTCGACGTTGATATTATTTATTTTCAAAATAAATTCAAAATACAAAAAAAAAAGAGTTGAGGTACTAATGTATTTTGGGGACCAAGCCACTTTACCTATAAATAAAGGTTCCACATGGTTTTTTTTTATTATGATTTTTTTCAAAATTATCTTTGTTGATTTTATTTTTTTAATATTGAGTTGGTTGAGAATTACAATTACAATAAAGCTAAATCATGTGGGAAAAGTATTGTAACTTTCATTATAAAACACTGTGGATTGCTACAATGTCTCCCCACATGGTTTTTTTTCTTATGATGTTTTTAAAATTATCTTTATCGATTTTATTTTTTTAATATTAAGTTGGTTAAGAATTACAATTATAAGTAAAGCTAAATCATATGGGGAAGCACTGTAGCTTTCCTCACAAAACACTGTGGATTGCTACAATGTTTCCAACATGGTTTTTTTGTGTTTTTTTATGATTTTTTTCAAAATTATCTTTGTCGATTTTAATTTTTTAATATTGAACTGGTTGAGAATTTAGCTTTGTAATTTTTTTTCTTTAAAACATTGTGGATTGCTATAGTGTTTCCCTACTTGGCTTTTTTTTTTGTTTTTTTATTATGATTTTTTTCAAAATTATCTTTGTATAATAAAGCTAAATCATGCAGGGAAAACACTGTAGCTTTCCTCACAAAACACTGTGGATTGCTACAGTGTTTACCCTCATAATTTTTTTTTCAAAATTGTATTTGTCAAATATTTTTAATATTGAGCTGGTAGAGAATTTAACTTTGTAATTTTTTTCTTTTTATTAACAATAAAGCTAAATTATGTGGGAAAAGAATTGTTTCTTTCCTCCTAAAACACTTTGGATTGTGGTAAATCATTCTATTCAGCCTCTAAGTTTTCTTTATCACCAACACAACTTTTTAATTTTTCATCATGGAATATTAACTCCATCACACATTTAGTTTCCATTACTTATCTAACACTGATTTGCAATATAATACCACCAAGCACATTTGTTTTATAAGCTCGTGGCAGCGCATGGGCATGCCATCTAGTACTTTGTATAATAAAAAACTTTGGGGGCAACGAACTCCTTCACTATTTATATAAAAAAAGAAGTAGGTGGTTTTTTTCTTTTTTGCATTTCTTCTTCTTTTATTTTTCTTTTTGTTATTTTTTTACTTGATTTTAAATTTGCCTTCATAAATTATTTGATTTACTTTTTATGAGATTATTATAGTCTCAAACAAATATTTTAACATTGATTTGTGCTTAATTTTACAAGTGTCTATTATTATTATTATTATTATTATTATTATTATTATTATTATTATTATTATTATTATCATATAATTAATTAAAAATTAGTTTTTTAAAAATAAAATTTTTAGATTCAGTGGAGTCCATCACTGGATCGTGAATTTGACGGGTTAATTCATGAAGACTGGATCGATCAAATATATAGTCGTCTCAATATAAAAAAAAACTAAGATGATTTTTTAAAAATCAAATCATGTTTTTAACCGATTATTTGGGTTCTTTTTTTATTCTCTAAATAGATTGGATTATATCAAGGCAATTCTTATATAATTTAATTTGATCTATTAAATTAAATTTAATAATAATATTAAATAGTCCCATGAAGTTCAAAAAGATTTTAGTTCTGCAACGTAGTGCGACCCTCTAGACTAATTTGACCTTACTCCATTGATAAAAACAATTACTACATTATTGTCTCTTGTAAAAATTCCACATAAATTTCATCCCTTCAAATAATATTTGTTCACGTTTGTTCGATAATGTGATTGGAAGTGTTTTTTTGGAGAATAAATTGAGAATAGTTAGGAGACTAAGTTGAAGTCAGTGCAATATTTAGCTTCCAGGTACATAAATTTGATTCACAATATCAACAGGATTCAATCTATAAAGAACCCGAACCTGTTGTTCCGCTATGGAAGCGGTCAAAACTTAGCACACAAAAAAATCTAACGCCCTGGTCCAAGGGCTCCAAAATCTCAACCTCAATAACAGCTTGACACATGTTAGTCTAAGTAAATTTACACATTTCAGCCATCACTCCCCGCAGCATTTTACGTGTCCAGCATTGGCCTGGTTTTAATCACTATAAATTACGGCAACCATGGCTGATGTTTATTACCAAAAGTTGTGTTTTCAATCTTTCAAGTGTTTTAGCTTTCAATTCATTTGTGTTCTCCCAAATCTTTCAAAGAAATCAATAACCAAAAATGGCTGACAACACCCAGAAGATGAGCTACCATGCTGGTGAGGCCAAAGGCCAAGCTCAGGTTAATTAGCTTATGAATTGCTTTTTCGATTTTGCTTTTGTTTTCATATATAAATTAATTAATGTGTAATGCTCTATAACATATCGATTTTGTTTGTTTCAGGAGAAGGCCAGTAACTTGATGGACAGAGCTAACAATGCTGCTCAATCTGCAAAGGAATCAGTGCAAGAGGTTCACATATTTTTCTTCAATCTCATGTTCTATATTTTTTTAGAGAATTCATTCTCACCACAATGGCACAATGGATTGTGCATAAGATTTAAGAATGACAATAAACCAAAAAGGAAAGGGAAAAAAGAGTGTTGAATAAAATTTGCAACACTCTAAATGTTAATAATTAGTTGTATATTTTGGCACAGATACTCTTGGCGAGTGAGTTTGCAGTAGGGTTTTTTTTTTTTTAATCTTGATAGTTCTTTCTTTGTGTAGGCTGGTCAGCAGGTGAGGGAAAAGGCACAGGGAGCTGTTGAAGGAGTAAAGAATGCAACTGGCATGAACAAGTGAAGCTGGATCGATGGAGTCCAATGATCGTCTATTGCATGAAATTTAGAAATTGAATGCAATTTTCATCTATCAAGCAGTTTTTTGGTTTTTTTGTTTCTGTCTTTCGTTTTGTATAAAGAAGAGAGCTCTCTGATCTGCAGTTCTCTCGTGAGTTTGTAGGCACATGCATGTTTTGCCCTCATTAGAAATTTTTTACTTTAAGTTCAGTACATGTTCAATTGTTTCAGTTTATGAAACCATAACAGTGTCAGCTTAGTGCTTCATCAATTGACCCAATATGTCCAAATGGCCTAAACTGCCAATTCCCTTCTTAAATCTATTTGATTACAACAAATATTATGCTTTCTCAAATCATTCGGATCTCCATCAGTAAATTTAATATATCATTAACAAAAAAATCATATGTAATATTATCAATATTTTTAATTATTTATCTGTTGATATATTAATCAATAAATATAATATATTATTATCAGAATATCATCCATAATTCTATCAATTCGTTTACATTAATAGTGACATTTACATATATAATATTATCAAAGTCTAATTATGTTGATAATTCCATTAGTAATAGTGATAATTTTAGTAATTCTTTTCCAAACTCTAAAATATACCAAGAAGGTTGCATGTGCTATTAGTCACCCATCAGTAATATTTAAAAAAAGAATATTGAACAAGTAATTTATTCTTTCATTTTATGGTTCTTTTTCCTTTTATATATATTTCAAGATGACAGTCCCTTGGTTGAAAACAGCTCTAGTAGCTCACCATAAAGTATATCATCTAGTTCCATTTCAAGCATGCTTAATATTAAATGGTGACAAGTGACCATGTTAATTTATTTTATATCATTTTGACATGGCTATTTAACTCGGTACATTTTCCTATACATCAACAAAGCTCAAGGTAGGGAACAAAACGTTCTTCTATACAGTAAAAAGAATTTATCAATCATTTTATTTATTTTATATTTGAAGTGTTGGGGTTTAGTTATAAACTTTAATACTCAAGGATGTAAAATTACACAATAGAGTATGCCCTCATATATTAAAAATATAAAAACAAAAAAATATAAATAAATAAATGCAATGTTAAAATTTCAATTTTAGAGCAGTTAGAATTTAACCTAATATGGTAAAAACTTTCTCACGTAGGAAGATCTATCTTATATCTTAGAAAAAGACCAACAAATATAAACTTAACCTAAATAAACAATCAAACAACAATGCAACTTACCTCAGGTTGGGTGCAACAGGGGTGATGTGTCTTTCCCTTGCACAACCAATTCTTTACCAAGACTCTCGCAGACTATAGGTTTCCTAGTAACCATAATATTAGATGGTGACTACTGAACTTTATGATTACACATAAAATATTTTCCCATCCTAACACCATCGCAAGAGGTGAAATGACGTCACTCGACGTTACCCTGCGACAGGATGACAACTTCACTGGGGAACACCTTGTTTGGTTGGACTAAGTTTTTCTTGTTTGATTATTTTCCTATTTGTTTTGGTTTGTTTAATTTTAGCTCATATTTTTACTGCTTTAGCATGCATTTTTACTTTTTGTTCATCATGCATAGGTACATCGGGTATGTATTGATGCCTTCATACATTTTAATTATTCCAAATAAATCTATTTTTAGGTTAGGTGGGGAGTGACGGTCTGCCTCTGACTTTCAATCGGGATTCATATTCGTAAAACATTCAACTATGAGTTGAGTTTTTACTCAGTAATGGCGATCACATTGTGCCCTAACCATTTCTCATAAACCCTTATATTGTCTTCACGAAAGGTAGTCACTAGGAACTCATAAACCCTTTTGAAATCAGGTAATGAGCCTACCCTTTTATGTAATGGCTTAAAACTCGCCTTTAAGGTGCAAACTCCCAAATAATTCATTTTTGCATAAGACAAACCTTATCAATAATCTTAAACTCTATAGGATTTTCTAAGCTACAACCATGGTTTTCCTAAAAAGAGTCTAAGATGATCAAACTATGGGTTTTTACCATCCATACCTGATGTGCATCCATATGCATACATCCATTCATCGTAAATAACATTCATGCACCAGGTTAAACTATAGGTCCCTAAAAAACTCCAATTCACAAAGTCTATAACATTCGACTTCGAGTGAGAAACATGGAAGATAAAGAAAGCGCTCATTGTGATGCTCATTTCCAAGAAGAGTTGGAGTCTCTAAAGGCTAGTGTAGCTTGCCTCATCAGCTTGCTCGAGCAAACACCAAGGAATGCCTCTGGTTAAGGTCCTTCCAATAGACTTACCACTTTTGTTCAAAATCAAGTGGCAACTCAACCCAAAGAAATAACAGGAGAACGAGCTCAAGATCCCAACATAATCTAGCATTTGTGGAATTGATGACACTAACATCGACACCCGCAGTCTCAGATACATTCACAAATGAGTCCCACAAGATAAAGTCATCTGATGACATTGATGAAGATGAGATGACAACACTTGAATCTAGAAGTAGGGCTATTGAAAGAGGTAGACTTGTATGACCCATACATGCTACAAAAATATATATCATCTCAAATATGGTTGTATTGAAGAAGTTTTGTGTTCCTAAGTTTATTAAATACATTGAAATTTAATGTCTAATGACTCATATTAAGTCCTACGACAATAAAATAACAGAAATAGTACATGATAAGAAACTATTAATTTATTTTTTTTCTAAGATAGTTTGAATATGATAACATTAAGTTTGCATATGAGATTAGATAATATAAGATCCGGTAATAAAAAAATCTAATAAATATTTTTATTAAGTAATATAAGTTAAACATAGACATTACTTCTAACATAACCAAATTTTTTAACTTGAAAAAAGATAATAAAGAAAGTATAAGGAAATATTTCCAGAGATGAAGAGTAAATACAATTTTTTTTTAAAAAAAAACTATAACTAAAATTAAAACCCTAAAAGTGGAAACACACCTCTGGCTCGCTCACTTCTTAGCACACACCATTCCTAAATCTCCGATTCTCAAGCTCCTCAAAAACCCTAACTTTACACTGTAGCAATGAGACACTCATGGAGAGTTCTTCTCTACCGAAAGTATCCGCTATCATCTCTCAAAATTTCCAATCATTTCCAGGTACTACAGCAACACTCTCCTTCTCTACTTCGCTCACTGTCTCCTTCACTTCACACACTTGCACTACAAAACTCTCATTTCTCTGAAACCCTACAAAAACCCAATATTTGTAACAAAACCCCATTATTTGCTCGTAATTTCTCATCTGAAGCATCATTAGTTGAGCACACAAAAGACCCGGATCATGTTTTGCTTGTTTGTGACGCTTTTACCAAGTTTGATGAATTTGATGATATTAGTAAAGAATTGGAATTGAATAGTGTTGTTATTAGTCATGACTTGGTTTTGAAAGTTTTGAAGTCATTGGAATCAAAACCGGAAGTGGCCAAGAGGTTTTTTGATTGGGTTTTGGAGAAGGATAGTGGGAGATTGAGCTCTAAAAGTTATAACTGGATGTTAGGGATTTTGGGGGTTAATGGTTTGGTTGTGGAATTTTGGGATTTAGTTGACAAAATGAAGATAAAGGGTCATGGCGTGTCAGGGGTCACGCGCGATAGAGTGCAGGAGAAGTTTGAGAAAGAAGGGTTAAATGATGATTTAGAGAAGTTAAAAGGGGTTTTTGCAATGGGATCAGTGGATAACTCGGTGGAAAAGATTGGTTTGAGAGTGAGTAGGATTGTTAGGAATAAGGTTTGGGGAGAGGATGTTGAAGGGGAAATTAAGCATTTGTGTGTAGAGTTTTCGAGTGACTTAGTGAAGATTGTGTTGGAGCATTTAGTGATGGAGCCAGTGAAAGCATTGATATTTTTTAGGTGGGTTGAGGACAGTGAGTTGTGTAAGCATGATGGAAGGAGTTATAATGCAATGGCTAGGGTTTTGGGGAGGGAGGATTGCATTGACAGGTTTTGGAAGGTAATTGATGAAATGAGGAGTAATGGGTTTGAAATGGAGACGGGGACTTTTGATACTGTTTTAGCACGGTTTATGAGTAGGAAAATGATTAAGGAGGCCATAGATTTATACGAGTTTGCAATGACTGGTGCAAATAAGCCTTCAGCTAAATGTTGCACCTATTTGTTGAGGAAAATAGTAGTTGGTAAACAGTTGGATATGGGTTTGTTTTCAAGAGTTGTGGAAATCTTTACTGGCCACGGGAATGTTTTGACAGATGCTATGCTTGATGCAGTTCTTAAAGCTCTAACTAATGTTGGTAAATTTGGTGAGTGCAATAAGGTTTTAAGAGAAATGAAGGTAGCTGGCTTTGTAGCTAGTGGTAATTTGCAGAGAAAGATTGCATTTGGGCTTACTAGTGCTGGTAAGAATGATGAAGCAAATGAATTTGTGAATCATATGGAATCATCTGGTAGAGATTTGAGTTACAAGGCTTGGGCATCTTTAATTGAAGGGCATTGTGTATCTGGGGATCTTGAAAAAGCATCTGACTGTTTCAAAATAATGGTTGAGAAAAAGGGAGTTTCTGGTGCTGGTTATGCCATTGAGTTGTTGGTAAATGCATATTGCCGCAAGAACAGAGCGATGGATGCATGCAATCTTTTGCGTGATTATGTCTGTCAAAATCATTTATGCCCTTGGCAGACTACATACAAAGTATTGATAAGTAAATTACTGGTTCAGGGTGCCTTTAAGGATGCCTTAAACCTGTTGGGTTTGATGCAAAGCCATGGCATTCCACCCTTTATAGATCCATTTTTTGAGTTCGTATCAAAGTCTGGAACAGGTGATGATGCCATTGCTTTTATGAATGCTATGACCACTAAGAAGTTTCCATCTATAACTGTTGCTCTTCGAATGTTTAAAGCCTTTTTCAAGGCCAAAAGGCATGGCGAAGCACAAGATTTCTTGTCTAAATGCCCAATTTACATTCGGAACCGTGCTGATGTTTTGAATCTCTTCTGTTCCAAGAAGTTTAGTAACGATACTACCGCTACAGATGTATCTGTGTAGGCTTTTGTTGGAGTATATGACGTAGAGTATTCTGTGATGTCAATGCAGAATGTCATTGTTTCACAAATTTTGGTACGAACGCTTTCTATACTGCTTGAAACTGTTTCCTTTCAGTGTATGATTAATTTTGTCTAGTGGAAAATAAGATTTAGTGATTCATGTTTCTGAAGTATTTCTTGCTTCTTCTTATCCTGCTGTTTTGTTTCATGCTTGCTTATAGCATGAGTCGCACTTTGCATTTGAACTTCTGAAGTTATGGTCAAGTAGTTGGGTTTTTACATTTTTCTTGCGCTTGAACTGCTGTGCAATTGTTAGTTGTGCTACTGAAAGAAGTAAATTTGTTTAGTTCATTCCTGTTATGCATCTGGTGTTATGGCATCTATTTTTAGTTTTCTTGAACTTTGTTAAATAACTTTGCTGTCTGCCTTGATGCTGTCAAATTGTAAGATTTACCCCCAAAACAAAGCTTCCTTTATCTTTTCTCAATGACCTAATGTTTTTTTTTTGTCATCCTGTCTGTTTTGTGGTATGCTAAGCAAGTATTTTATCATCTTGAAATAATTTTGTTTCTAGACTTTGTGTTTGATTGATGCTCTTTGTTGCCTAAACCTTTAAATATATTGTAGTTCTCCTACAAATTTATTGATAATTATGAGGTTGAGTAAATATCCAATATAGTCGAGGTTTGGTATTAACTATGAAATCTATTTCTTGATAGAGCATCCTTTGGGAGTCAAATTGATTTGTCCCAGACATTGTAAGAAGAGTATTTTCTTTTTAATGAGGTAAATAGTTGTCCCGTTAATAGGAAACCTGACTAGTTGTCTTGAAACCCAATATTATAAGTGGCCCTCTGACATTTCCAGCCTTCTATCTTGATGGTTGCAAGAAAGGGTGGTGAATTCTATCTCTCATGTCTGACCTATTTTGAAGCAGCAGCAGACTGGAATTTCTTCTTTGACATTTGGGTAAAAGACATTTGAAGTTACATTTCATTGTTATTTGGCCCTCTTTAACTGTACCAAGTTGGATGGCATGACCTGGGCTTTGTGTATTCTATTTGACATGGTGTTATATAGAGACTATACTTGTGCCTATATGAGTGTATGACACATTAAACCTGTTTAATTTAATAAAATGGAAATATAAGAAACCAGTAGTAGTAGTTACAGTAAACAGTATTTGGAATCTGTGCATTGGAACCTTAAAGCTATGTTTTTAATGTGTTTCTCTCTTGATCCCATAAGAAAGGAAAAGCAGACAATTTTTTATTCTACTCCCCCTCTTTCTTTCTCTCTATTTGTTGTCTTTAATTTTTATTTTTCTTTGGGAAGATATATAGTGACGTTTAATCATGAATATCAAAAACAGAATCATCCAATACTGACTAACTATAGCATTAGTAGTATCCTCCATCCAAATATCACTATCAGTAACCTTAACAACACTGAGCACATGCTACTTTGTGCCGCTGTCTTTACTCCTTACACCCAGTTTGTGGGCCAGATTATTAAAATGAGATTATTACTAATTTCAGTCTATGTTTCTTAAGAAGTTTTTCATAATTTCTAGCTAATTATGTGTGTTTCTTTCCCATTTGGACTGGAGTCTTATTTATCATTGCAGTTGGATTCTTCCAACGAGTTAATCCTATTAATAGTAGTCTAATTATTGTGTAATTCTTTCCTATTATGGTGTTTATACCCAATTAGAGCTGGCTTCGTGCAAATCAGTTAGACAGTCTCAGCATTCCTTAGGCTGCTGTCCCTAGACTTTGCTCTCTCTTGCTTGTGTAAAAGATAAATACAGGTACTGGACTAAGTAAAACAAGGTATTTTTTTATTATTATTATTGAGAGTGAACCATCCATACTAAATCGTTGGCTGCTTCCTCAAACTTATGTGTAGGAGACTGATTTGAGGATGAATTTGTCTTGAAATACAATAAATGCTCATTTTTAGGCAGTAGTTGACAAGAGCTAGGAAGTGTGAACATCAATTTTAGATTTGATATGAAGTCTACTACCTGCTGGCTTAATTATGTCTTGCTTTTGTGGTGACGATTAATGTTTTAGTTTAACCCAGTACATTCTGTTTTTATTTTGAATCTGACACTTCTCATTCCAGGCATACAAATATTGTTGATTTCTTAAGAGTTATCAAGAAATTATCTGCAACAGGATTTTCTTATTGTCTGATAACTGCAAACTCCACTGCTTTCTTTTCTTTTTTCTCTTCATTTAATGGCCTAGATTATATAGCAGTATTTTTGACAAATGAATTATTAATAATGATATAAAATATCACGTTGAAAAGCAAACATGATATAATATATGCTATGGAGTGCTTTTGTTTTGAAATCAAACTATCACCTACTCGCTTGTACCTCATCCTTCAAGCATCATAATGGTGCCCGTTGTGCTGTTCATGTTTCCCAAGTGTTACTGCTTTCTTTCTGTCATCGGTTATCTTTTGAGTGTTAGACTTGCTAAGAAGATGAGTCTGCTTAGAAGTTGGAAGCGCTAATCTTCTTTTATTGTTTATGATTATTGTTTAACTGCTCAATTATGTTACAATAGAGGTCATAAAGTTTTATTATATTTAAACAGTTGAGTTTTTAATTATTTTGTCGAGTAAATTGTTAATTGGTTCAAATAAATGTGAATTTTTCGTCATTGTTTATATGAGATATACATGCTGGTTTCAACTAGTTGATTTCCCTAAACTACTGATTTTCCCTCCCATTCAGAACCCTATGGGTAAGCAACTGTCCAGTTTCTTACTGATAGTGTGCTAGTTCCCCTCGCCCCCTTTCTGAATGCTCTCCAGAGATGTTCACCTGTTTGTGCTGATCTTCCATTATTACTGTTGCTCGCATTGAAAGGATCAATTCCTATCCGGTCTAAGCTATTTCACCATTACTCATTGTAACCTGTCACTCTTCATCACTCCTTAGTTCCCTTTTCCTGTGATCCGTGTATCATGTTAGCTGTGGAGAACTAGTGCCTTCCAATTGTATTTTCTTTGTTTCACAGAATATAAGTTGCACTTAATGGTAGGAAAGATTGGTTTCTCCAGTTCTACCTGCCGCCATTGCAGCTTAGAATTTATGTTGTGTGCAGTTTATGCGAAGGTTGGATATGACTTTACAATATCCTTTAGCTTTGTATCCTAAACTATTCAAGTAACTAGTCCATGTCATAACACTTGTATTCCTGAGGGATTTAGTTCTAGGGTTGACATAATGGCATTGACATTGCACTGTGTTTCCCAAGTAAATTTTATATGATTTCTTTCTCTAGTCAGTCAAGAATGTGTTTCCCAAGCCCTAACGAAATTAATTCCGAAATCAAATATGTATGAAAATGTCAGGCAAGTCAAGAATGTGTTGCCGTCCTAGACAAAGCTAGGAGATGAATTTTCACCCTGCTGTGATTTAGCTGTAACAGACTGACAGAATAGAGAAATTCTATCTGGGATTGGTGTCAGGAAAAATACTGCTTGTTCTGCTTCTTACAGGACAAATCAATCGAAATATAATGCCCAAGGTCGCATATGTCTTTGGAACAAGAAGAGGTTTTAGATGGTGATGTAATGCAAGGCTCAGAATTTGAACCTGAAATGGCACATTTTCTCATAGCAGGATCATGGACGCTAGATACTTGCAAACTTGGTATTCTTTGCCAAATGAACCTACCGTGTCAAATCTTCATATATATTATAAAAATCTTTATCATCTGCTTGCAGATTACGGGAGCTGAGTCGGTATCTTGAAAATTAATGTTCCAAAGCCACAGCATAAAGATAGGAGAAGGGTTAGCACTTAGCACGAAGCTGTGATGAAGTCTATATAAATGCTACTTCTGACTTGCCTCCTATGCTCATTTTTACCCATTATATGCGTTGCAAACGCAGAAACTATTCTACAATCAAAGTTCTTGTATCTTGCAAGTCTGCTTATGTTGTGGATCTCTGTCATTGTGTTTCAACTTTCCATCTTATACTTCACTGTGAGATCCATCCAAATGTTTCTAGTAGATTGAGAAAGGTTCCAGAACATCAAGTTAAAATCAGTAACCGAAATATTTGCTGAGTAGATTTTCATTACATATATCCTTGATTTATGTTTGTACAAAAACCAAAGAATCATCTAATATTTGCTTTTATATTGATTAAGCGCCTTTCTTGTCATACAAAGTTCATTCTCTGTCATTCGAAATCCTTTCATAATTTGCAAACAATTTCATAAACAGTAACTCTCAGTAAAACCAACCATACGATTTAGGCTTTGATTAGGAAAGCAACCACTTGTTCCCTTGATGTAGTTTCCCGGTTTTGGTCTTTTTGAATAATTGATGTGGGGGGGACCAAAGCATGAGCTTTTGTTCTCAATGGAGATGTGGATGCTCTAGTTGAGCATAGGGTTTCAAAATGTGTTTCTAGAGAGGGTAAGACAATGCAGGCTTTCCGCAGAATGCCTGCCAGAAAAACAAAAGAAAAAAAACTTCACATGCACACTTAAACTTGCTGTAAATGGTTCTTGATTGCAAACTTTTCCACTCTTAATGAGGTGATTAGGTTAATACTAAACTTAATTATGCTAGCTAATTCTGCGTTTTCGGCACTGTTTATTCTTAGAGAGTATGCAAAATTGTAGTGTTCATCTTTCCGAGTTGCACATAGAAAATGTAACAGCAGTTGCCCTTTTTTATATTGCCTTTCAAAACACCACCATGCTTATATATGTGTGTGTGTGTGTGTTCCCATTATTGTTACCACTAAAATCCTGCAGGCAAATAGATCGAATAAGACTCATCAATTAGCAAAACGTCATGAGTGTGACCAAACAAATGATCTGTATCTATTGTTCACAAAGTTGATCGAATATTGAATTGAATTTATAATGGGAAAAAAACAGTTGAAGTTTCTTCTTGGAGCCTAGCATTCATATATCTAGAATTCATGTGATAAGTTTCGGAGTTTTTGGGCTTAGAAAAGATGACAACTGAGGTTCTTACAACAAGTATGACAAAATAGCCATCATTTTGTGATGATTAGTAGCTGTTACTTCTTCCTACATGTAGTGTCACAGTTGAATCTGTGAATTTAAGTGTGTAGGGGACCAAAAACTAACTGGACCATTGCAGTCTAGCTAGCTAGGGTTTCTATCCACCCCAAAAATCAAACTAGTTCTGCAATATATATGTTTATGAGTTGGTGGTGCCACAGTGTGAAATTTGAGCCCTGTATATATGAACACTTGGAAGGTTTGATATTGCTCTGACAGGATTCACAGGAATGCTTGATGCCTGCCTAGACTAATATTATATGGAAGGATAGTTTGGATTCATGTGACTATTATTATAATATATATACATGTCTGTATGCCTGTGTTCAAGTGAATCTAAGACAATCGCAAGGTGATTTTTTGCGGGGTAAAGTTAAGTATAACAGTAAAGAAAAACACGGAAAGAATCAAGGGTGGCTTTGATTCATGTGCCTATATATATTATATTTTTGAACTGATTGCATTTGAATTTACTGGATAATTTTTCCCGTTTATCTCATCAAAGCATGAAATATTAGCATCATTTGGCCTCCAAAAATGCTCAGTATACATGGACCAACTTTTATCTTGTGCAAATTGTCGATGATACCAAGAAATTTCACTTTAGAAAGCCAAGAAATGATTTCTGAGTTTTCTCTGAAGATGAGTAGAGAGAGGGAAGGGAGTGCAATTATTGTTTCACAGGCAACACATTGTAAGCACAGTGATGAAAAGAATAGCATGGGACCATGGAACCAAATAATCTCGCGGGCAGGAGGGGCTAGAGGAGGTACTATAAAGCAAGTTTCTGGTCTTGTGGGGGTTCTTTTCAACATGCTAGAACATCATATATTGCTGGTGAAAGAAAAAAGAAATGGGCCCTAATGTTTTTTAATATTTGCTTTCCCTCCACACCATGTAATTGATACTGCTACCATTACTGTCTTTCATCTTATGAACACTTTAATAACTTTCACTTTCATGTCAACGATCCTCCCTCCTCCTTGTCCCATTAGAGAGATACCGATATCACTTGAATTGTTTTTCCTCCCCTTCCTTTCGTTTGGCCTACAAGAACTCAAGAAGAATGGCTTCCATTTGTGAACTTATGATCTGTTACCCTCCTCTCCTTTTTCTTTTTCTTTCACTTCCAATGGCTCTCTGTTTGAATGGGGTTTACTATTCTTCTTCTTCTTCTTTTTTCAAGTGCTAATTCATTGGAACCTTTAGAAGAAGGCCAACAAGGTTATTAAAATCACAAGTTGACTTTTAAAATCTTATAATTTTAAACTCTAACATGCAAAATCGGACCAAAAACTCGAAACTAGTAAAATTGAACTTAACTCATGTAAAATCAGTAAACTCTGTCCGATTTTACGAGTTTACTAAATTTATGATATAAATCAAGTCAGATTTAAATTTGACTTTAAAATGTTTGCTGACTAGTTTTGCAAGATTGAACATATCTTTTAAACTGTATATTGGATAAAGCTGAAATTTTATAGGAAAATATTATATACATGAAAATATATTGTGGTAAATTTTTAGGTCAAATGGAGTTAGAAAACATAATATTTCAGAGGGTCAAAGTTAGTAAACTAATATTATCAAATATGTCAAACAAAACCTTTGTGTACTGTTTGGGACATATTTAGAGCTTCCGGTGGAATTTTGCTTCGATTAAAGTTGGGATAGATATTAGACATCTAAATATTTCCAACTATATATCGTAGACCCAATAATTCATCTAAACGAGAGAGAACGACATGTTTGAAATCAGGACTCAAATCTGCCAAGAATATATAAAAATTGAAAATTCAGGCTACATGGAAGAATTTTAACGTGAAGACTTTTTTATTATTCTATTTATTTATTTAATTAATTTTAAATAATTATTTTTAATTTGATTTTTTTTGGCGTATTAGACATTGTTTAGGGGTTTATTTTATTATTGAATTTATGTTAGTTAATTACTAATTTAAACTCATTACCTTACAACCCAAAAGGGTTCTATCAAGTCTTATTGTGATGGGAACAACCAAGTCGTCACTAGATTTATGTGTGTTTCCTATCTTTCAGTGATTTCTCTGTGTTGAGAAATTTTGTTCTGAGACTTTTTATTTTTTCATGTCATTAATTTATCGATTCATACTATCTATCTCTCTTATTTTATTTAACTCACTCATTGATTATAATATTGTTGACTTATTTTATCAAATTTTAATGTTATTTAATTTCTTGACTAAAATTATCTATATATAATTAGTTTTAAAAAATATTTATGATTTTATGATCCGAGTTTACAATTCAAGTTTACATTGTATTTTTTATATCGTGTTAAAAAATATTTTTGACAACCAGGCATGTAGCTCTCCACTTAGGATCGCACGAATTATGCATAGGAAAGGAATGACACACATTACAAGAAGTATTATTAAGAAAAAAGGATCGCTAGAACACATTACAAGAAGTGCATAATGTGCAAAAAGTATTAAGATGTTTGTAAAACTTTTGATATCGCCAATTAAGCCATAGGTACTTCAAGTGAACTTTCTGATAATCAGCCATGGCATTGCATCCCATGATGCAGCCAGCATGCATGCTCAACCCTTTTGATGCTTCTTTGACGGGAAATGACCCACCATTATAGTGGCGCAAGGGAAGACTATCAGACAGAGGGTTGTGAAATGGGGACAGCAAGATGGGGTCCAAGGATTTCTGAACTTTGCTTTGAATGGTGTGGAATACTCTCTTTTTGGCTGCCTTGGCGTTGTATAGGGCATATACCATGTGAGTGGGTTTGCACTTGCTATTAATTATCAACAAGGTAGAAGACGATGTGATGGATCTCTCCTCCTCTCAGAGCTGGCTTTAGATTAAGGAAAATTTAATTTCGGATTTATATAGGAGAAAGAGATAAATACAAAAAAAAAAGTATTCATAAAAAATTATATGAATATTTTTTTCTCTTAGTTGTGTATATATATATTTTTAAAGTGAATCTATATATATAGTAACTAATAAAATATTATTATTTATTCTCTGAGGATTATAAAATTTCTCAAAAAAGAATGTAAATCTTAGAAAAAATTATAAATGAAACATTTTAAAATATTTTAAAAATATTTTTTTATTAAATTTTTTTATTAAATTTTTTTGTATGTTTTATCGGCGTGAACAGTCTTCATACTTTGATTCTTTTATTAATTAAGTAAGATAATCTTCACATTATAAAATATAATTAACAAATATATCTTATTTATTTTTTAAATTTTTTTACTAAATAAAAACCTTAAATTATTTTCCGAATGGCTCCTCGACTCTGGTCAGCTCTGCCTCCTCTCCTCCGTTCAAGCCTCGACAACTTATGTGAGCATAATTATTTCCTCCTTATTAGGGCATCTCTATGTGAATTTGTTCATTAAATACAAGACACACCCCACTTTGTTTGACTATGTAGGTCCAAACTTACCTGACCATATTTTTGGATTCCCTACATTTATATATAAATTATATAAGATTTGGGTTATGTTTTTTTTTAATTCCGCTTGTCTTTATATTTTTGGGATTGTATCCAATCTATTCTTGTATGCTTAATTGTATCAAATGTATCTTTAAAAGGTTGTCGTATCTCCCATAAAACACATCATGTGACTTATACGTGGCAACACTTCGATCCTGTTTGTTTTTTTTACTTCAAATTAATATTTTTTTTATATATTTTTAGATTATTTTGATGCGCATGATATAAAAAATAATTTTTAAAAAATAAAAAAAAAAATTATTTTGATATATTTTCAAGTAAAAAATACTTTAAAAAGTAACCATAACTACACTCTCAAACAATCTTAAAATTATATCTTAAATATCTTTTATTAAGAGACAATTATAGAGTAAGGGAAAAAGATTTGAGATTCTGATTAGGGTTCCATTAAGGGAGATTTAATACTCAGTTTTGATAATTTGTACATGTAAGTAGGGGTGAGCAAAAAAACCAAAAAACTGAGAAAATTGGGAAAACCAAGAAAAAAAACTAAAAAAAACGAACCGTGAAAAAAAACCCGATTAAATTGATTAAAATTTTGAAAAAACCGACCGGTTCGGTTCCGGTTTTATAAGCCTGAAACCAAAAAAACTGAACCGAACCAAACCCAAACCGGAAAAAAACGGAAAAAACCTAGACAAATCAGAGAAAACCGAGCCAAACCGGTTTTTTCCTAAAAAGCCGAACCGAAATCAGTCGGTTTGAATCAGTTTCGGTTCGGTTTTAGTTTTTTTTTAAAACAAATTCGGTTTGGTTTTTTTTTTTGATAAAAACCGAACCGAACCGAAAATAATCACCCTTACATTACATGTAAGCTATTCCACACATCACAAGTTTAATAATTTTTTTTAAAAAAATTTAATAATAGGTATTTTGAACATATAAAATACAAATTGATCGTATGCAAGCAATTAAATATATAAGGATAGATTGGATAGGAGATCGATAACTATTTCAATTAAACACAGTAGGAACAATACAGCTAAATATAATTATAATTATTGTGACAATATATACAAATAAGATTATGATAATATAATTAAATAGCCAAATAATTGATTATGTATGAATAGTCGAATGATGAAATTAAATTGTTTCACTCCGATAACACGGAGACATACACTTGCTGAAACGAGACTTTAGGAGGCCAAGTTTTTTGAATTTGCAATCCCTTCAGTTTCAATGTGTTTCCGACCCTCCAAAAATATTATGAAAAAACCTCGATTTAATCTCCAACTAATTACTATTTTATCAATATTTCTAAAAGGAATACACTTTCCTTTTCTTTACCAAAAAAAATATGATAAAATAATTAAATTAAATTTAAAATCAAGATTTTTTAAACTAGTGTACAAGAGAGCTTTTTTGTATTCTCATCTTAATTTCTAGTGAGAAAGTCATTTAACTATTTTTCTCAGGCTCAATTTCACATTATATTGTTAAGGATATTTTTAGTTTTATGAGAAATTAAAAATCAAGGAACTATAATTGACAAATGGGGAAAAACCAAGAATTAAAAGAAGAAAAAAAAGGTTGCAGAATTCAAGGGGATGAGAGGAAAAAAAAACTGATCATCAATATCACCACAAGGATCAAACAACACATGCGATCTATAATGAAAAAGAATGTCGAGGCACTTCCAAGTACAACCAATTATGGAGTTTAAAAGACTCCACATGTGCCTTCAAAACGGTTCCTCCCATATATTAGTGTGTACTCAACTCGCTAATTATTTTTTGATATTTTCGGTCAATTTGATCTCTAATTGTATAAGAACCCTTTAATTAAGTTTAAGATTGCATCCCACCTTAGTCTAAGCCTTTTTTTTCAACTTAATCCCTAATTATCTTATAACTTTTTAATTCAAACTTGAATTCAATCTGACCCAAGACTAATGTAGGGTCGTCCAAGGAAAGAATAAAGACATGGAAAAGAAAGATGATAGATGCTAGTTTAAGTTAATGCATTTTAATCATGTTTATTACTCGAGTCATGATTTTTTCTTTTAACCCGTGCTGATTATGGAGTTATTTGCTTAGTCTCCGCCTCAAAATCAAAACAAGAAAAATATATTATACTGTTTTTTTTTTAAATTGACCTATATTTTAATATGTAATTTTGGATTGTCTTTAACCTTATCAAATCAACTTGATTATGTCATATGTTAGAATCAATTTAAAAGCTTAACCTATGCAAATAATTAATTCAGAAGATTTTAAGATTAATCTACTAGACAAATGTTAATGATATTGAAGAAGAGTTACTAATGGATTTATTTTTTTTCTACATTTAAGAAAACAAAGTTGCTTAAGATTTTTGGCAATTGGATTCATTGTTACTCATATTGGATTTCGACCAGGTTTTCTTTATACATTATTATTATATTGCGACTAATTTTTATTAAAAAAACTTGCAAGAATGTTACCAACATCTTGAATTTATACCTATATCAAAGCGTGGGCAACGGTACTAGGAAACTCCTATACATCCAAACAATTATTTTAGTGTCAAATCATGGTAAATCACATATACAATTGATGGATGGAAGGGCAACATGGTCTAATATTGTAAATTATGATGGGGTAAAATTTATAAAATCAAAAGATTGAGACTGAGTTGGTAATAGGATACTACAATAGAGGTTAAATTGAGGGGGTTTTTTACTGTCCCGAAAATCATTTATACGTAGTCAAATATTAAATCTTGACGAATTAATGGCTCAAGGAGTATGATGTTATAGGGTTAGACCCACTGCTACACGTACCCAATCCCTATCCTTGTGATCTCCTCAATTCTTTCATGTTTTTAGTTGTGGTCAATTTACTTTTTACTAAAATTTATTTTTTAATATTTTTAAATTGTTATGATATAATACTGTTAAAAAAATATTTTTTTGATATTTTTACATAAAAATTATTTTAAAAAACAACATTTACTATTACTCCAAATATTAATACAAGTTTAAATGTAACTTAATAGTTATGAATTCAAGTTTCTTTCATTATAACTGAAGATTTATATAATTATTAATTTTAAAATTAATAAAATTAAGTAAGATATATGCAGTATCCGAATGTTCCACGCTAATAAAAAGAAAAATAAATGTAATTAGATGAAGCTTGGTTATTTTCAAACCAAATCATGTTATAGTATGACATGTGGCATTGTAACAGGTGAAGATACGAGACCTTGCCACATGTCAAGATCTTACTAGACTGTAGAGTTCCATGTCACACAAGTGATGTGGTGGGCCCTACTGTTGTCAGGTCTCCAAAGACAAAAGAAGCAGAAGGACATACAATGCAGACAAATGAAGGGATAGCTCAAGTAGCATACCTTGGATAATTGGAATCAAAATCTAAGGTTATGGTTCCAAGTTGTGAGCATCTCCCCCTTTTTTCTTTTTCCTTTTAAATTTGTCTGTGGGATGCAAGGGAAAGAGACAATTGTGCCCAGCTGTCCCTAATCTCTGGACATATTTGTCATTTTATAGCATTAAAGTGCCATGTTCTTTTCTTCTGTTTGGTCAATTCCAGTTTCCTTTTGCTTGTGATATGATAGCCCTTTAGGCTGCTGGGGTCTTCGCCATTCTTACCCCTGCCATGTCTGCACTGCCTAGATTATGTTGTTTGGAACCATGTTAGCTCAGTCATAAATTAGCTCAAAATCATTCCTGATTGTTTAACGTTTGATTTTGGCTATGATTAGAGCCTCAGTCCTCGTAACATAAATATTTGTTGTCTTCATCCTTTCTGGTGGTTATTGGTCTAAAACCATTGATATAAAACCAAGCCGGAGTTCAACTTGGAACAAGGCCGGAAGTCGACTTATTCCGAGTCAACAGGAATGAACAAGTTAGTTTGAGTTTTATAATTTGACCCAAAATCTTGCATCGGAGAAAGTAAGTTAATAGTTTTTGGCTAAAACACACTTGCAATTTGAGCCAATATGCAATTCAAAGCACATCATAGATGCTAGAATCTTTGCAGACACCTGCAATTCCTTGCAATGATAACCAAATGCCATTATACACTGCTTCTTCGGTGAATGGCCTAATTCTTATAAATGAGACATTGACGTTTGACTGTTTTGATGCCTGTGTCCCTCTCAAATACATCATATACCCTTTTCTTACAAGGAACAATTACTACATTAA
This sequence comes from Populus nigra, assembly GCF_951802175.1. NCBI lineage: Eukaryota > Viridiplantae > Streptophyta > Magnoliopsida > Malpighiales > Salicaceae > Populus > Populus nigra. Next base: position 13,283,295 of record NC_084858.1, on the reverse strand, counting down.
TTAAGACTTCTTCTAGGGCTGAAAATCAGCTCTCGTTTATTTAGTATGGGGATTTAATAATTTACAAGTTCGCATGATTATTGAAACATGCTCGAAATGTGGATTCCAAGATGATCATCGTAAATCTTCAATGGCCCTACAAAAGCCTATCCACCACCACATTCCATGCCCCATTTTATAAGCATGCTCAATGCACATACTAGCCAATGATAACCTTTCTATTTGTTATTATTTTTTAAAAACTTACTCATACCCTTTTATACCGTTATGGATAAAAGGGAATGAATGATTTTATCACTAGAAAACATAGTAAGATTTTTCTTCTTTTTCATTTTTAATCTCTGAAACAATATTGGTTTTTAAGAAATTGAATTTTTAATTGATTTGATCGGAGTTATACCCAAATTAACAAGCCACTGGATTCACCCATAGTATCGGCCGACTCTTTTAACAAAGGATAGAAAGATAAGAGTGGGATGTCAGCTTTAGCTTTTAAAAGTTTCTCTTTTTTGAGTAGATTTTGGTTTGGAATGACAGTCTGCAGAAGGAAAAAGAAGACTCTCTGCGTGTGATTGTTAGATGATAGTGGTTGGCTAAATGGAATATACAAAAGCAATCCTCTTAACATTTTACAGCACAGAAGTGACTGGACATACAAAATACTTGACAAGCATCGGCATGAACGTATGGTAATATGAAAATGTTTAGTGCCAACACAGATGCTAATAGGTTCATGGTCCTAACATGGTGGGTGACCAAATCCACCACCACCATCAATTTTCTACCTCGAGATTCTCACATTCTCACAAAATGTTAAAATTTAAAGTGTTTAAAAATGGGTTTTAGGTCTCTTACTGTCTGGCTAAACCTAGAGAATGTAGGATTCCTCCATGTCTCAAGCAATACAATTTGATCACACAAACTTTACCCTCTTTCTCTTTCTGCCCTATTTTTTTATTTTTTTGTTGATAACCATGCATAACCTAGTAAAGTACACACAGACATGACAATACTCCTCCTGTTGTTGTATTTGTTTTTGGTACAAAGTACAACAACATTTGCATAACCCATCTCTAGGTAATAAGATGACTGATGACTCACTAACCCAGAAAGAATTTTGGTTTCACTATGCCTACAAACATTAAAAAATGTTTGAGGTTTTATAATAATTATAATTCCACTCATGCGTTGTTCCCTTTTAATTTGCTTGTTACAATTGTGGTGAGGAATATAAAATTCAATAGTATATATGCTTTCCAGGCCAATGCATGATTATCTCAGAAATGGGAATTTCCATTTCTCTCCTTCCCTTAAGAATATTGCCTAGATTTAATTACGTTTGGTGCGTTTAATATATATATATATTGATTTCCTTAACCTATACTGACTCAATGACAAGCATGCTAATGCTAGTCCCCTTTATACAACCAAAAAACTGGTTCTTTTCTTGGTTCTGACACAAGCAAGATTTTGGTGAATGGATTTCTGGCTTGTAAAGCAGGGAGTGGGTTCTAATCTAAGGATTACCTTGAGCAAAAGTAATCCGATTTGAAAGTTGCTTTTGCTAGTACCTAAAGCAGTTGCTATTAGCTGAAAAATTTAGCATTTCTTTTTTGGTTTGTGGTTCTTGCGCCCTTCATGACTTCAATGGCAATGAGGATAAGAGAAGTTGGTCTCCATTTTGTGGTTTTCTTGTGGTTTTCGACCACTGCAAATGGATTGTTGTCTCCTAAAGGAGTAAATTATGAAGGTAACTTCAAGATTCTTTCTTTTTTTCTTCAGCTTCAAATATGAAGAAAAATGGAAGGTTTTTTTTATTTATTTTGACGATGGTGTCTATATTTCAGTTCAAGCTTTAATCGGAATAAAAGCTTCTTTACATGATCCTCATGGGGTTCTTGATAATTGGGATGGAGATGCTGTTGATCCATGTAGCTGGACCATGGTAACTTGCTCTCCTGAGAGTCTTGTCATTGGCCTGTAAGTCCTCTACAATCTTGTATTTTCATAGTACAAAAATTTCAAGACATAGCATGAATGTTAAGAAACCAATATGAGTTAGCTGTAAGGAAACAACAAACGATCATTTATTGAGGTTGCTGAAATTGTCTTGTTGCAGGGGAACTCCTAGCCAGAATTTATCTGGAACTCTTTCTCCAACTATTGGCAACTTGACAAATCTTCAGACCGTGTGAGTAATCAGAAACAAATGGATTCTAAAGTTTGAAGAGTGTTCCTTATATGTCACTGGTCTTAACTTTTGGGATGTTATATGTATTTTCAGGCTCCTGCAAAGCAATAATATTACAGGACCCATTCCTGCAGAGATAGCACGGCTCTCAAAGCTTCACACACTTGATCTTTCTGATAATTTCTTTACTGGGAAAATTCCTTCCTCTTTAGGCCATCTGAGGAGTCTAGAATACATGTGAGTTTGAAATTTTGCAATCACAATATCAAGCTCAAGTACTTCGCTGTTGCATCTTGAAGAATCTCTGTCCTTTGGATCTAATTTTAATTTGGGTTGTTTGAACTGGATTAGGAGGCTAAATAATAACAGTCTCTCTGGAGAATTCCCATTGTCATTGGCTAACATGACCCAGCTTGTGTTACTGTATGTATCTTGACCCTATTCTTGTAAACCAGAGATTTATAACCTGATTAAAATGTGTACTCAAAAGTGTTTTTGTCTGTGGATTTCAGTGACTTGTCATTCAATAACCTGAGTGGCCCTGTACCAAGATTTCCTACCAAAACATTCAGGTAAATCTCCCCCCTCTTCCTCTCGCTTTCTCAGAATAGTGAATTTGAAGGCCAACCTTTGAATGTATCTTCTGTTGCATTTCTTTTTCTCGCAGCATTGCTGGAAACCCTCTAATCTGCCCAACAGGTTCTGAACCAGAATGCTTTGGGACAACACTAATGCCAATGTCCATGAACTTGAATAGCACACAAAGTAAGGAAACTGGAATTTTCTATCCTGATTCAGTGATGCTCGATTCATAACTTGCTACTTGCTTTGGATTGCTCCTCATAGTAATCTCATCACATCTTAAGCAGCTCTACCTTCAAACAAACCAAAGAGTCACAAAATAGCTGTTGCATTTGGCTCAAGCGTTGGTTCTGCCTCACTTATCATTCTTGTGTTTGGATTATTTTTGTGGTGGAGGCGAAGGCACAATCAACCGACGTTTTTCGATGTCAAAGGTGTGTAACATATATAACCCTTCAATTTCACTGATTACTTGCTATGGTAATTAGTCCTTATAGTAATCAATGATGCAACTCCGTGGCTCATCAGATCGCCAGCATGAGGAAGTTTCTCTTGGAAACTTGAGGAGGTTCCAGTTTAGGGAACTTCAGATTGCGACAAACAATTTTAGCAATAAGAACATACTTGGAAAGGGAGGTTTTGGCATTGTGTACAAAGGGATTCTCCATGATGGGACTGTTGTAGCTGTCAAGAGGCTTAAAGATGGCAATGCCATTGGAGGAGAGATTCAATTCCAAACTGAAGTTGAGATGATCAGCTTAGCAGTGCACCGGAACCTCCTTAGGCTCTATGGATTTTGTATGACACCAACAGAAAGACTTCTAGTTTATCCATACATGTCCAATGGCAGCGTAGCTTTGCGTCTCAAAGGTAGTATAATTTGATTTCTGTTGCTAAGATTGTCAATACCACTAACCTAAATTGGTAAAGTGAATATTTTGAGTAGCTAAAGTGATGATCCTTATTATTTGTGGCAGGCAAACCAGTCTTGGATTGGGGCACCAGGAAGAGAATTGCTCTAGGAGCTGCGAGGGGACTATTGTACCTCCATGAGCAGTGTGATCCAAAGATAATCCACAGGGATGTTAAGGCTGCAAATATATTACTTGATGATTATTGTGAGGCTGTAGTAGGTGATTTTGGGTTGGCAAAGCTTTTAGATCACCAAGATTCACATGTCACGACTGCTGTCAGAGGCACCGTTGGGCATATAGCACCTGAATATCTTTCGACTGGTCAATCCTCAGAGAAAACTGATGTTTTTGGATTCGGAATTCTGCTTCTTGAATTAATCACAGGCCAAAGAGCAATAGAATTTGGCAAGGCAGCGAACCAGAAAGGAGCCATGCTAGACTGGGTGAGTACAATCTACTTATAATCATGCTGCCTCTGGGTGCTTTAGAAACCTTTGTTCTACCGTCTGGAATTCAGTTCTCTGACAATTGTTGATTATGATTGCAGGTAAAGAAAATTCATCAAGAGAAAAAGCTTGAAATGCTTGTAGACAAGGATATAAAGGGAAATTATGATAGAATTGAGCTTGAAGAAATGGTACAAGTTGCCCTCTTGAGCACCCAATACCTTCCTAGCCATAGACCCAAAATGTCTGAAGTAGTCAGAATGCTTGAAGGAGATGGTCTTGCAGAGAGATGGGAAGCTTCTCAAAGAGCAGAAGCAACTAAGTCCAAACCCCACGAGTTCTCCTCGTCGGATCGATATTCTGATCTCACTGATGACTCTTCATTACTAGTCCAGGCAATGGAGCTCTCTGGTCCAAGGTGAATTCCTTACAAAAAATTTTTAATATATATATTTCCCTTTCTTTTCTTTTTCTATTTTGAAGAGACTTAGAATGGAAGATCAAGTTATAGGAGAAGCTGTTTTGTGATAGTATTTTAATGATTGAGGGTTCTTTTGTTGTATTATAGTAGTATAATCGAAGCTCCAAAGGGCTTTGATGTTTTCATCAAATTGTACAGATCCTGTATTGAGAAACTGACACTACTGAAAAATCCATGTATTTGTATCGCCACCGAGTGACAATGCTATGAGGATCCAATTTAGTTTGTGAGTTAATTTTGTGCATTATATATATATGAATGAAATGGATGTAGAACAATGTTATCAAAAGGTAATTTAAATGTTTCAAAAGAAGCCTTTAATGAGGCAAGGCTCCCTCCCTTTCCTACAAGATCAACATTACTTTCTGCATCGCCGCCAACAATTTCTGCTTCACTCTCTGTTTCTGAATCATAAGACACATCCAATTCCTCATTAAAATCTTGCAATCTTCATCATTAGAGTCAAAACTGTCAGTTTGCTGGTTACTGTAATTGCCCTGAATTCTCACATGCCTCATTGATGCCCTGAATCTCACATGCCTCATTGATTCAAACATTGTGGTGACCTCTTCCCAACGTTCTGTTTGCCATTACGAGGGATCAACCTCCTTGAAGCTTACGTAACTTCTGGCACAAGAACTCTACTTCTCTCTGCCATATGACAAAGGACAAGTATGCCTCCTGTTGTTGTTTGGTTATTTTAAATTGTCTGGCACTCGCTTCGATGACAGGAGGACGAGTTTTTGCATCTTGAGAAAGCAATTCAGTATGTGAGGAATCGGCAGGCAGCTCGGCTTAATTCATGCTGATACATGATAGAAGAATTATTAAGAAGATCAAATTTCCAGGAACAAATACCAGAAACATAATTCTGCAGCAAAGAAGAAGTAGAGCCAAAGAGTTCCATTCAGGAACTAAACTAGCAGTTCTTCTCTAAAAATCCATCCTTGCCTTCTTTTTTTATATTCTCTCATATGCTCCTTTTGGTCAGAATCTGTAGAGCCCAACTATACATTTCAACGATAGATTCAGACAACTGAGCAAGACATTGACATGAAAACATACTAGAAGCCCAAACATATAATATAAAAAACTCTTAATTCTTGACGGCAACCTAGTAAAGGAACTGGGAATATAATGTCATAACTAGAAAACCTTGAGAATTTGATGGGAGAAAAAAGTTGGGCAAACTAAGGCCCCTTTTTTTGGTGCTGGGTTAAACATAGGCTTTTCACAAAATTACTATACAGGAGATAATATAAATCCTAACAAAGTTGAGGGAAAAAAAAAAGTATTTTCTAGTTGTTATAAACACACAAATGGCAAGTGTACGGAGAAAGGCAAAACCATTATTCTTCAGTCTTTCATTTTCACTATATAATTAGAAGATATGAGGTATTTAACTTTTTTCATATTATACATTGGAAACACCCTTTTTCTTTTTTTCTTTTTTGAGATTCTATGATGGGCTTTACGATGCGAATGATATTGAGATTGGTGAATCAATTTATTGATTCTCAAATCAGTAAAATTAAAGAATATTTATTTATTTAAGATAAACGATGTTAGAGTGAGTAATTCGGTCGCATTAAAATAAAAATATTAGCTAAATGCGTTAAAGCTCTTTGTTTAAGGGTCAGCTATAATTTTAGCCATGCATATTGTAGTGCTAATAATAGATCTTTAAAATATCTCCCCTTGTATCTATATATTTTATAATTTGGTTCAAAAGGAAATATTGAATTCAAAAATGAAATTTTATTAAATTTGACATGAAATTAGAGCAATGATTTTGAAATTTCTATGACATGACCAAGAAAAGAAACCAAATAACCTAAACTCCATGACTAATTCCACAAATTGATACAATTACCGAACACTTCCACATTTTTCATTCTTGACAACCTCATGACTAAAATGATAGAGGTTTTGACAAAAGCCCATGCTACATCACAATTACCTATCATTGATTCCTTTACAACACTGATAAGCATCAAGTTGGATTGATCCAACTATACCCTATGGTCACCTATCATCGATTCCTCTACAATACTGATCAGCATCAAGTTGGATTGGTCCAACTATGCCCTATGATCCTAGGAGGCTGAGATGTACATCTCATGCAAGGACAAACTAGGATATATTAATGGAGACTTACCTCAGCCACTTGAAACAGACCCGACATTATGTAAATGGTGTACTAAGAATTCCATAGTGAAAGGATGGTTGATCAATTCAATGGATGAATCACTTGTCACAATTTTCATTTGCTTTCCAACAGCCAAACATGTTTGGAACTCCATTGCTACTATATATTTTAATGGAACTGATACTTCACAAGTTTATGACCTTTGATGTAGAGTAACTTGGATGCAATAGAGGGGAGGATCAATTGAAAAATACTATAATGATTTACAAGGGTTGTGGCATGAGATAGATTTTCAATGCCCTAACCCCATAGATTGTGCAACAAATATAAAAAAATATAACTCTTTGCTACAAGAGGAAAAAAATTATATTTTTTTGGATGGATTGGATGACCGACTCAATAATAGTCAGAGTGATATATTCCAACTAAAGCCATTTACCATAATTAAGTAGGCTTATGCTCATGTTTAGAGGTAATGACATCAAAGACAAAAATTATAACCAGCGGTGTTATTATAGCTACCAAAGGCTAGAAATTTGTCCAATGACCAACATTAGTGATAAGGAAACACAAGTCATCCTCCAAGTCAAAGGGCCCATTTGATGGAGGAAAGTGCACACACTGTAGAAACACTAAACACACTCATGAAACATGCTTCAAGTTGAATGGGTATCTTGAATGGTAGCATTAATTATAAGCTATGAAGAAAAGAGACATCACAACACTTGAGGAAGGCATTGTTAAAGCTACATTAGTCAAAACAAAGCCTCAACTCTCACTTATCCCTATAACCGATTTCTCCACCTCTATGGAACAATGTTACTTAGGATAAGGTTTCTGTAATTTTAATTCTCATGATGCAAGTGTATGGATTATTTACCTTTGGAGCTACATACCATATGGCTTTTGATCCTAAGGACTTCTCATATACAACTCAACCATGAAGGACTTGTATTGTGAATGCAAATAGAGTTTCTTATCTAATCATAGGAGATGGAACAATGTTATAATCACCCTCGCTCTCTTTATCCTATAATATTCTTATTCCTTCATTATCAAAAAAATTAATGTCTATAAGTCATGAAATTAAAGAACTCAATTGTGTGGTATTGATCTATTCTAGTTTTTGTTTCCTTCAGGATGTTCTCAGTAAGGAGATTATTAGACGTGATACTAAGAGGGGAGGTTATACTACTTAGATGATTTCAACATAGGGATAACACATCACGTACATCACCACATCAATAGCAAATAAAGGGAAATATGGGTATGGCATTGTCACTTGGCGTATCCATCATTCTAATATTCAAGACATTTATTTCTAAATTTATTCTTATAATTAACAAATGTTAAGTTTAATTATGATACATGAAACCCATTATTATGCAAGTTTGAATAAAAGTATTATTCCTTTTGCTATAATACATTCTGATGTATGGGGACCTTTCCTACGAACTACTATATCTAGTTATCATTGGTTTATAATATTTATCAATGATTACACTCGAATGACATGGCTTTACCTGATGAAGACAAAAGATAAGGTGTTTCCAATTTTCCAAGCTTTTCATGCTATGATTCAAAATCAATTTTCAACCAAGATTCAAGTTCTTTCGTCAAATAATGGAGGGAAGTTTATCAACCATCATTTCAATGCATATTTTAAGCAACAAGGTCTCCTTCATAAAACCTCATGTGCGCAAAACCCCATAGTAAAACAACATCACCAAACAAAAAAATCATCATATCTTGGAGATAACCCATGCTCTTCTTCATGGCACAAATGTTATAACTCGCTATTGGGATGACACTGTAAGTGGAGTTGTATACTTGCTCAACTGAATTCCCTCTAAAGTCTTGCACTTTAAAACTTCCTTGTAAGTGCTCTTTTCTCATGTTTCTTTACCTATTATGTTAATGCTCCAACCTTGGGTGTTTGGGTGTGTGGTTTTTATTCACCTTCATAAAAATTAGCATTCCAAACTTGATCTATATGTTGTTAGATGTTTGTTCCTGGTCTATGGACTACATTAAAAGGCTATAAATGCTTTGATCCTACTACTAATAGACTTTCTACTACCATGGATGCTTCTTTTATTGAATTTGAGCATTTTTATTCTCCTATGGTATCTAATTCGGTCCTTCAATAAGAGTCTATGAATGAAGAGTTGAATTGGTACATGATGCCTCTAAATACAACCATGACTCCTCTACTACTGTTGACAATCTAGTAGCTTTAACCATTGATGATAATCCAGCCCTTGGTCCAATCATGGCTTTAACTATAACCACGACTCCACTTACTATTGACAATTTAGTAGCTTTGGCCACTAGACAAACTATAGAGCATGGAACCAAAGTTGATGGAATACATCATGGTGAAGAGGTCATGATTAATAGAGAGCTTATAAATCAAGAAGCTCAAGAATCCCCTCTCTTTATAATACTTGAATCTCAACTAAGAACAATCCTAAGGTAAGCTCTCCTTCCACTCCTCAATTTACTACTAACTTGAATGCTCTTGTGGAATATGTGTTGCCTTTCAGACACAACCAAGGAAAGCCATATAACAGGTACTTTCCTGGTATATAAAAAAAGGTCCAAATACCCTATTAGTAATTATGTGTCTACTCAACATTTATCTAATCCTATTAGGACCTTCACAGAAACATTATCTAATCCTATTAGGACCTTTATGGAAACATTATCTTACTGTCACATTTCAAATAATATGGAGGAAGCCTTAATCAATTCTAAATGGGCACAAGATATACAAGAGGAGATGAAAGCTTTACAGAAAAATACTCATAGAGGTTGAAACCACAACTTGATATCTAATAATAGATTTCTTATAATTATCCATTATGCTTTTTTACCTGCAACAATCATAGCAATAAATTTTGATTCCATAGTAGAATGAGAGATGCATGTTTGTTTTTTATATGCCTAAGATATTGCACCCCATCCAAGTGAGGAAATCCATCATAATATGGATTTATTATCACTCGAACTAGTTAACCAACCTACATCACAATATCCTTCTAATACAGCTGAAAAAATAGAATAAAACAAGCCCAAATTGATCATTCTTTTGAGATAATCAAAGACTCTTACAATAGTCTTTTAATTATTTGTATTTGACTTGCTTGTATATCTTGATAACTTGCATATAGTAAAATAATATATTTAATTTTGTACAATACATAACATATATAATATTTTTAATGACACCAGCATATTCTAGTGGTGCTATTATTTTATCACAATTATCGTTTAACTTCAAATTAGAGTCAAATATGGGTATTTACCTCCTTTATAATAAGATGCTTAAACTTATCAAGCATTTTCTCAATATAATATGACTAATTAAGTGCATAGCCACTACTATGTTTTTTAACTTTGATACTTAAAATTATATCTACTTCACTAAGATCTTTCATTTTAAAAATAGAAGTAAGATACCTTTTGATTTCAACTATTCCAATCATATCAGTGCTAAAGATTAGTATGTCATCTACGTAGAGACAAATAATCACATTGAAGTTTTTTGTAAATTTGGAATAAATACATTTATCGATATCTTTGTGATGAAAACCATTTAACAAAATTTCACTATCAAACTTCTCATGCCATTGTTTTGGAGTTTGATTTAAACCATATAAAGACTTTACCAATTTATAAAATTTTCTCATTTTCAAGAAGTATAAAACCCTCGAGTGGCTCCATATACACTTTCTCATTTAAATCTTCGTTTAAAAAAATCGACTTAACATCCATTTAATGAACATATAATTTATAAATTGATGTTAAGCAAATAAAACTTAGAGGCGTGAAAATACTGTCTTTAAAGTGTTTATTTGTCTCATACAGAAACAACATATTTAGGATACGACTAAGCCCTCTAAACCTCTAAAAGAACAAGAAGAAAAGACAAAGGAAATAAAATATGTTTTTTGTATGTTTTTTTCTTTATGTAGTAACAGATTTATATATACTTGAAAATAGGTATGGATTAAATAACCCATTACAAGTATGAATTAATTACGCTAAAAATAGCTAAGAATGAACACTTTGTTGACAAATCTACCAAAACAGTAACAACAACTTCAACTAATTTAAATAATATATAACTGAACTCCGATTAATCTAAATTTATAACACAATATAATCCCATGTGTTTAGTATCTTCCTGTAAATTTTTACCTCAACTTGATATACGATTTAAGAGATATATTTGGTCTCACAAAACTAATCAGTAGTCATTTTATTGCAAAATTCAGATCTAATTTAGTTCATATTATATTTTTTAGGGTTGTCATGGATGAAAACTACACCGACAATAACCCTCTTTCTCCCTCCTTGTTGTTCTCTAACTTTTTCAACAAATCTAGATGATAATTATGGATTATTTTTGTATGATCTAACATTCATGGTTTTATTTAGTTTTTTATGTTTGATATTTTTTTTATTTATATATATAGATTTATTCAAGGATACATGATAAATCAAAGAACACATTACTATTATGTTGGGGTTAAAAGTTACAAAATTATTGGACCTCTTTATGAAAAAGGGATTTGATATTTGATATTTGATCTTAATCTTGATTCTTTTATTAATAATGCTTGTTAGTGCGGCCATTTCTTTTATTAATAAATGGTGACAACAAGTTTTTCGAATTGAAATAGATGTGAAAAAGTTTAATTATGGACAACTTAAAACAAGAAGTTTTTTTAAAACTCATATAAAAAAATCCTAATTTAAAGAGGACAAGATGCTACTAAATTTTAATAAATTACTATTTAATTATTGAGTATGTTCACATTTCCATTGAATTCATGTTTCATGATATCTTTATTTAAGTCTTATAAAAAATGCAATGACGATGTGTGTATGTGTAAACCTTCACCTTAAATAAATTCTCATCATTAATAATGTATAAAATTCATTTTAAAACATTGATTATTTAGGATTAGGAAAATAAATACCAAATTGAAGCATCATCAAGAACAAGAAAAACCTTTAGGATTCAATCTTTATAAGCTTATTGAGCAAAATTATTGCAAGTAAATTCTGCCTTGAAAACCTATCCTTCATTTTTTAATAGACATATTTCTTTTTTCCTCTCCATTTCCATGTTATTAATAACATTAATATCAGAAGATCATAACGATGTGATCACTTTCTTATGGCTAAACATACATTTTTCTTGTAAAGTGTTGAGCCTTCGAAAAACTTCAGTGCTTATCCCCTACCATTGCATATTGATAATTACATGCTAAAAGTTAAGTTTTCATTCCAATACCTCAACTCTTGTCATGTGGTGTTCACTTTTAGTATGTACATTATTTTCCACATGTTTACCTGACGCATCACTCAATTACCGATAACTAAATTCCTCCTTTTCTTTTTTAGAAGCCTCAATTTAACCCCTAGGATTATAATCCACATCTTAATTAAACTCATCTTCTTCTTTTTAAAACTCAATTAATCTCCAGAGTTTTCAAAAATTCACAACCAAGTTTTTGATCCAAATTGTGCACAAATTTGTAACAAATCACTTTTAACTCTCTCTAAAACAGTATAATTTATCATGCATAAATATAGATTTTGGATACAATATACTATGAAATGCCAACAAAAGTACCCAATTGAAAAAAAAAATTAAACATATTTGGGAGTTAAATTGAGACAAAAAGTTAACATGTTTTACTTTGGATGATATCTCAGTATGAAAAAGGTAATAGATTTTATAAATTCCATGCTTAGCTAACAATTACATGGAATATATCAAGAGATAATCTCATAAATTTCTACTCCCTGTTTACCACTAGGTTTCAAGGCATACTTCATCAATATTGGATTGGTCTTGGTGTCTATCGGTAATAAATGATAAAAACATGACCATGGATGAATTTATTGGTGGCATACATAAAACATTCCTTAGTGATTAGGTCTATTACTAGTCTCATGCAAGATAAAAATACCTCTAAATGAAGCATTGCTCTTTCAAGCTTCATGATTTAGAGAAATATTATTATGAAATGTCCAATAAATACTATGTAATAAGCGAATATGTCAACCTCGAACAATCCCTTTTGCATTCTCTCTTAGATACTCTCGGTAAAGAAACATAGAAATCTTTGCTCTTAATGTCCAATTAGCCTTTTTCATTCTTGAACAATTTATTTTAGATGGCTATCAAATGTCTTAAGAGTTTGCATAACCAGATGAAGATATGCAACAACTTCATCATCTTAAAATTGAAAATTCTTATAAAAAAACAAACGTCCAAATTGGTTGTAAAAAAACAATACTTTTAAGACTATAGAAAGAAGTATCATCTAAGCATTCATCCCATCTAGGTAAATTTAAGTAGAAATACAATTAAAAAAATAGCAATTCTTTAAAAGAAAAGTAAGACATGGAAAGAAAAAGTCAAATCAATGTTTTATATATGAAAAGAGAAAAAAAGATCATTTTTCCAAGTCATGTTTATAGCAGAAAAACAAGGCAAGATCCTCAAAAGAATTTCTATTCTTTTTTACATTATTCAGATATAGATATTGAATCATTGCTTGAAAAAGAAGATGCAGCTTCACCAAAATTCACTTTTGATATTTTTGCAACATGCCCAACTTCTCTAGAAAAAAATCAAGTTCTCATTGAGAAATATGCAAAGCCCATTTAGGTTATTGCATTCTTTGACATTGGTGCAACAAGCTCTATAGCCAAACCTTTGGTTCTTTGTCCTCACTATTAGGAGGAAACATACAAGGTACATTAAGTTGGACAGATACAAGGTAGTTTAAGCTGCGAATGGTTAAATTTTCATCATCAATGAAATATCAAAACCTATTCTGATCAAAGTCTTTCTTGGATACTCGGTTACTTATATACTTTTTGGCTCTCATCTTCCAACCAAAGATCTTCTCATAAGGTTCGATATCATCCAATAATTCAATAAACTACATTGAAGTGCTTCTGGTCTTCTTTATAAAAGTCATACTCTACATGAATTCCTAATTTATTCTCAATAGAAACATTTAAAGCCTTCACCTCGTAGATTATCCAAACTTCTTGTGTAAATTCTCACTCAAAATTTCTTTAAAAGTGTCCTAAGCCTCTAAGAACTAATCCAAAATTCTTTATTACCTTCCCAATCAAAAGGAATGAAAACATCAATCAAACAAACTCAATAGATAATAACTTCAGATCATAGGAATATTGCTCCTCAGGAACTAGTTAAACTAAAAAAACACAATATCATTGAAGACCTAAATTCCTAGTAGGTATGTTAAGCCTTCTATATCAATAATTGAGTAGAACAAGTGAGAGGAAAACCAAGATTTAGTATTGACTACAAGCCCCTCGATGCCTTTCTTTTCAATCTCAAATTTTCTTTTCTATGAAAATAAATTCTTCTTTAGAAATTGCCAAATGCTACCATCTTCTCTAAATTTGATCTAAAGCTTGGGTTCTAATAGCTAGGCATCCAACTAAGTGACCAACATAAAACTGCCTTTTATGTACCAAATAGTCACCACTAGTGGATAATAATGCCTTTCAGATTGAAAAACTCCTTTTTAAAATTCCAAAAAGCAATGACAAAGATTTTCCAACTAATCATTCATTCAATAGTTGTTAACATAAATGACATATTATTATTCTCATCCTCTTCATAATGCACTTCTAAACTAATTTCATACCATCATTCAACATTATGTTATTATGCTTTCTCATAAAAAAATACAAATTGACAGGCCCTTCATTAAATGTTTTAAGCCTTAACATCAAAGAAGGTGAGATAGTGCTTCAACCATATATAACTAAAGCTTTGCTAGACTTCTATATTCATAATCTTAAAAAAAAAAGTATAACAATTTATAGGCATTGCTAAGTATATTATTTTTATTTCATTCCTTATATTTTCCAACACAAAAATATATAGTCCTGTTTGCTTATAAAGGAATTCTTGTAGTGGTCTATTATTCATACCAATGCATTTCAACAACTTGAACAACTAGCTTAATAACTTCCACCCTTATAGGTCATTTCTAATAGAAAAGAATCTTGTAAATGGTGTTAGCAATTATTTTTGGGAAGTAGTCTAATAAAGAAAAAGAATGGTTAATATAGAATCTATGGTACAAGAGTGTAGCTTTTAAGAACTCTAATTTTCACTATCATTTCACTTTCAAAGAAATGCTAGCAGTCAAACAAGGAATTGAAGAGTTTGAATCCCACATTGAGCATGACACTATTTTCATATTGAAATGGATATGTCCAGTTTCCTAAAAATACTAAAAACCAAGAAAAAGTTCCTCTCTCAATCACAATTTCTCTAATAGAAACAGTGGTTTGACATGCATTGTTTGAAATTAAACATGTCAAAGAAATATATAAATTTCTTCCTAACCTATTATCTAAAACTCCCATAAATCCTAATATAAAATCTATTATTTTTCTCATGTTTTATTTCAAGTCATCCAGTCCATCCTCTCTCATGATGAAAAAAAATCCTCATTCTTGATAAGTATTTAATGGATCGTTTTTTGTCACTCTTTAACAAATCCATTCTATTCTCCTTTGTAAATATGTTCTCAGTAGTTGTAACTTTTAGCCTCCTATCATAGACTTCACTTATCCCTTTCTTACTTTATTCTCTCTGCAAAATCACTTATTGTTTACATAATCTGTATTGTTATTTTGGATTTACCTATCCTATATATACAAGATTGGTTGTATATTTTCTAAGCAAAATCTTTTAGCTTTTCTCTTTCAATGTCAGCTAGCTCATTTTAGACCTGATGACCCTCTTGTTCTAAAAACAAATGGTTCAAAAACTTTGACTCCATTAAGAATCAACAACAAGCGATCTCTCAAATAGACAATTATAAGACTATAACATATTCGATCATAGATGTCATAATTATAATTGTGTTCAAATGCCTCAGATGACATATATACAGTGGCATCATTTAGTTTATCACATGGCTTTACTCAACCAGCTAGACACCACCTGATGTGGACACCTCCCAGAATACGCTAAAATTAGATTTGAATGGTTTCCAACTTGACCTAACAAGAATCTGTCTTGGAGAATCAAAGTTATACGTAATGATCACCATCACCCTACATCTATGAAAAGACACGAATGAGTAGTATAAAGATACAACAAAGTTGATCAATCCTTTGAAGAGTTTAGTCAAAAACTTATTATGGGAATCACTCAACCACATAAAAAATAACAAAAAATACCAATTTTTTTTAATTAAAAATAGTCTCTTTTAAAATAGTCTAACCTCTAAAGGTTTCTACAAAAGAGTATTTATACTAAAGAAAATCCTAAGTCTAAAAGGATATCTTTAATGGATAATGATAAACCTTATAAATAATAATAATAATAATAATAATAATAATAATAATTCAATGAACTCAAATTTAAATATAGGCCTTAATATCTCTAAAAAGCCTAATAATAACTAAATATAAATAAAACAATAGTCTAACTAATTTAAATAAGACTAACATATTTTTTGTAATAAGCTGATAAATCGAAACCCAAATTAAAACGCATGATTATCTCTTGTCTTAATGAATTAAAAGGCATGTCATATATTATTGGAAATCTATGGATGTTTACTTTCCAATGGAACTAGAATCATATTAAAATTCATTTTGTATCTTCAGGTATGACCAAAACAATAGCCAAAGGTTAAAATTGATAAATTGGAATATTTTTATTTCAATTTTTTTTAATATTTGAATGCCTACTAACAAGCACTTCTTGAATATGAATTAAGTTAATCAATGCTTGTTTTTCATTATTTAATATCTTCTTGAAATCCGTCTTGGCCCATGTGTCTTAAAGAAGTCCATTGAAAGTCTTTTTGAACATCTTAACCCTAAATCTTATCACTAGACCAATTGGAACTTCTAATGGATCTCTTGGTGTTACTTGAATCTCATCACTACTACTTTGGATCAATATTTTTTTATTCCAAGTACTTACCATGATTTTCTCAATATAGTATTTCCAGTGGAATATAAGAATCACGTGAATTGTCTTTTTAATCTATATGATCAAGATAATTCACCTTCAAAAGATAATGTTAATGATGATGACTCAAGCTCTTGAGAATTCTCCTTTAACCTAGCTATCAAAAGCATAAGATCTGATAATCATGGTTTTATATTTTTTAATGATATTGTAAAATCTTTTGTTTTTCACTACTTTTGTAAGTATTGTATGTTAAAGTAGTCAATTCATTTCTATATTTTACTTTTATGTTATCTAGTGTGTATTTACTTTAGTTTGCTTTTATAAGAGATGCTTGTGCATCTTGTCAGCCATGTTTGTAAAAATCCTTTTATAAATATATGTTGAAGCTCTCATTTAAGGGTATTTAGAACATTTGTATTTATCACTCCCTCTCTCTTCCTCTCCCTCTCCCCCTTCCTTCTATTTTAAAGAGTCAATTTGTCAATATGACAGTTTAAATAGTGTAATTTAGCTTTTTCTTTGTTTTTTTTTCCTTATGGGGTACTTCAATGGAAAATGGCATTTCGACTATCTATTTTGTATTTTACATAGAATGAGAAAAGAGAGATCGAAAGTTTAAAGAGAAAAAAACAATTAAAATTTCCCCTTCATTTTATGGCTTTCCTAAAAAAACATATAGTAATGGATCTTCATTGATTTTAGCATCCCATATAGCTATCCCTTTGAAGACTCTAAATCAACAAATAAAGAGCCATTTTAGTAGTTTTTGTTTCCTCTCCATATAACTCTTCTATTAGAGATGACCTAAGTCTATATGTCTTAAGTTTAAAGAGTTTTTATTTAAGGAAGTATGTTAAAAAATAATAAAAATTTAAAACAAAAACTATTTGGACTTAGATCAATGTATTTTTTAGTACAATAGTGAAATGATGTTTTTGCTCTTCCAAAAAAAAAATACCTTTATGTTACGAGTGTTTTGGTTTTTTCACATGTCACATTCATCATTAGAGGCTTTTTAGGGGTATAATTGCAATTTCCATTTTTTTATGCACAGTAAAATGATATGATTACCCTCATAACAGAAAAAAAATAAAACCAACAAAAAGAGTATAAATGTCTTTACATTTAATAATGTATAGTAAATAAACAAGTATGCCCTTAGGATAAATAAATAAATAAATTGTAGATTTAAGGGCCTTTTTGTCTTTTCCTTAAAGTCTTTTTTTATATATAATTATTAGGGTACCAATACATGGGAGACACTCGCACACTTTGAGTGGTGTGTGTGACATTTCCTAGTAAAAGAGAAGTCTCTTTTACCATGTCGTTGGATACGTCACCATGTCTTTTTTCCTTCTAGTGCGGCGCATGTCGACGATAGTGGAGTGGTTTGTCACCGATCAACCGTTATTTCTTCTTTTTTCTCCCTCATACCCAAAAAATATAGGTTGATCCTATTTGTTCTTAATATTTCAACTGCAGTCCTTATTCTCTTGATTTTTAATATTTTTTTTCCTTGATGCTTTGGTTAAAGGTTTATTTATTTTTAATTTAATCCTTCAAATCTAATTTGTCATATATATTTCTTTTCCAATTTGGTCATTATTTTTTTAATTTTTAATATTTTTTCTTCACTATTTTGTAAAAGTTTTGATAGTTTTTTTCATCATTCAATCCAAGTTTATTGTGTGTGTGTGTATTAATTCGGTCCTTATTCTTTTGATTTTGATTTTGTCCTTTTGTTAGATTTTTTTCTTTTCAATTTCAAACGAAAAAGGTCTTTCCATTTAATTTATTTTTATTTTGATTTTTATCTTAATTTTTTTTTGCTATTTTTTATTTTAGATTTTTTTATTTAATTGATTTTTTTTTCTAGTTTCATCCTTCAATATTTGATTTACTAGGAATTGAGCTTCACATTTTTTTACATATGTGGTTCTTCTGGTCTAATGACCCGAGTCACATTCTTGAATAGTTAATATCACTCGACATCCTCTTTTTTGTTCATTTTATTTTATGATTTCATTGTTCGACATTTATTTTTTAAAAAAAAATTGATATTGTGATTTTTTTCAATTTCTTTTCTATCATGTTATCATAATCTCATAACCCGAGCCATGAGTTTTGCGGGTTAACCTATATTACATATTTATCATGCCACCTCGAGTTGATTCGAGCCAAGTTTTTTTTTTTATCTAGTTACATACTTCCAAAGGGTTTTTTCAAATTATTGTGGTCTATTTTTTAAAAAATATTTTGTTCATTTATTATCATTGCTAATTTTTTATATTGTTTTATTAAAATAAAATCAATTTATTAATCTTGATTAGGGTTATAATCCGAGTTTTTTTTTTCGGTTTTTTCAAAACACATCTGCACGCATATATATATATATATATATATTAAAGAACTCTAAAACGCGTGGGGAAAGTACTGTAGCTTTCCCCACGATTTTCTCCGCCAACCACGGTTTTCTCCGCCAAGATATATATATCGTCTCTGCATTGTATCGCGCATTGTATCGCAAAATATATTTGCCAAGATATATATATCGTCTCTGCGTTGTATCGCAAAATATATTGTTACTGTCGAAGTTTGAAAAGACAAACATCATCATGCCAGCGTCTTAAATGCTTTGAACAATTACACTTATTTTTTTTCTGTGAGGCTTACAGAGTTCAGGATATGCTGAATGATTTATCACAAAATATATTATAATTATATTATTATGTTATACAATTACCTCGCTTGCTTTCCCAACTGTATCGCTTTTCTTTTCAGGTTCTAAAAAAGCGACATCATGATATCAGTATCTTAAATGCTTTGAAAAATTACGCAGTCATTTTTTCTTTCTATGTAACTGCGTCTTCTTTTCCTTCTATAAAGTTTATAGAGTTAAGGGGATACTGAATTATCTGACATATCATCAGCTTCAAGATAATTAAAAGGACATGCAAAGAGGCAATGAACTTACACGTCTTCAGGTTCCATTTAGACAAAGTCAAGGCAGCCAATCTTTTTAACAGTGCATTAAATGAATGTGACGTTGGCATCATTATGCACACATGTTTGCCCTTACATTTTCATTATTTCCTGTTGTGTTTTAATTGGCACTTTTATTTTGGTTAGTGTAGTTGTCAGACACTTCTAATTGTTTTGTTACATGCGATGGTGCTCTTCAGAAGTGGTTCTTTAGCAATTCAATTCTCTCGGCTCCCAGCTTTTTTATGATATTAAAAGGTGTGTTTTTCTGCAATATTTGTTTGTTGGGGGGTTCAGGTGGGATGTGCTTTTGTTTTTGTCAGTGTATAACAACTATAATTTGTTATGCTTTTCTCTGCAGTTTGTTTTCTCCTTTATCATATCATCTTTAAGGAGAGGACTTAAACTTCAAGGTTAGAATATTTTTCTGTTTGTTGCTTTTTAAGATTGTGTTGTGACAAATAACAATGCTCATGTTGCTGTCTGCATCTTCAATTATTGTGCATGGGCTATGCCCCATCATTTTTTACGTTTACATAAATTTACCACCTGACAAAGGAGCGTGTTTTATTTCATTGAACATCAAATGTCTTTGTCTTTGTGTCTGATTCTGCAGTTTAGTGGTGCATCCTTTGTTCCTATTTTCATCCTTTCCATGTTCTTCAAAAACTCTTCAGATGACCAACATATAGATACCCTTCATCTGCCAAGCCTTATTTGCATACGGAAATGCTTTGAGCTTTTCTTCTTCTTTAGTTACGTTTCCTTGGCCCAAGATTAATTTCTTAGAGTACTAAGATTGACATTTCCATGCCATTGTTAGTTGGGAGGGAGCAGGGGAGATACGGGAAAGGAAATATGAGCTAATACTTCTGTAACGAGATGCTCTTTTCTTACATGATAAAAAGTATGATTTTTTTAAGCCAAATATAATTTAAACTATATACATGATCAATTGGACTGAACTTGAAATATGATAGTGGCTATCTCAATTATTATTTGTTGAACACAAAATAATTCATGTCTTCATTCGGATTATAGACATACAGGCTATTGACCTAAAGAAATTGGAACATTAAGGGAAGCAGGTTCTCTCTTGCTAAAATCTTGCGAAAATCACAGGGAGACATTGCAAAAAACAAAGACAACATGAGAGTCAAACTATGAGTAATTGAATTGTTGAATTTTCTCTATCAATAAACACAACTAATAAAGAAATAAGTATCAATGGCTCCAAAAAAAAAAAAAAAACTCCCAGAGATTAACTTAGATTTAATTAACATCTCATGAACAAGATGTGGATCATATTATGTATTTAAACTACCACCACACAGAGCCCCAACTTTCTTAGGGTCATAGTCAACACAGGAGTGAAGAAAAAAGCCTAATTTTGATCTTTGAACCTCTTAACAAATAACCTCGAATTGCTACAATTAATTATTCATTAACACTAAACCTAAACAAAACCAGTGCAAATCGTTGTAATTTTTTTTTCCCTTCTTCAACACCAAGAAACATAGTATAGGTTAAATTAGTATACGAAATAAACAAGTGGTTAGAAACACATAAAAATCAAGATATGATTGTTACATTTTCAAAAAAAAAAAATGATTGATTCTACATTATTACACACCTTAAATAGCAAGATTATAACCAAGTATCAGACCTCCTGTTCCTGCAAAAAGGCAAGTGAAGAACACCATGAAAGTAAACTTTCCAGGGTATTTCTTTCCACCAGATGTGGGAGCGAAAGCCCTTAGCCTGAACATTTTATTTCCTCTTTTAAAAAAAAAATTTATAGATGAATTAGAATATTTTTTACAAATATAAAACATAAAAAATATTATAGATAAATTAAAATAATATCCTTAAAAATTAAATACACACAAAATAATTAAAAAAACAATTATTATTTGAAAAAAATATATATAAAAAATCAGATAGAATGCGTATTACTTTAAATTTAAATTTAAAATTATTTAAAAAAACATATAAAAAGGTATGATTTTTTAAAAAGTGACATTCGTAAGGCAATCAATGGGAAGAGGGAGTATTGCAGTGAGTGCTATATGAAATTATATTTATAAATAATATACATGTATATATATAGTGAGTTGATTTAACTGTATCTCTACCACTCGCAAATCCAAACGAAAATATTGTACTTGATTTATCCGAGATTTAAATAATAACTTTATCTGTATCTCTAAAATATCTCAACAAATTTATATATATTTCTATCCAGAGTGTATGTAGAGTTGTTATTGAAATCAACTTCATTTGAGATTTGTAAGTTAGAATTTGATTATGGTCGAAATTCAGTTGAAAAGATAGAATTTGAACCGAGTCTTTCTCCAATATTTTAACATCTTTGCCCGAGAAATTTTAACATCTTTGCCCGAGAAATACTATAACTGTCAATCATAAATCACGTATTAGCGGTGTCATTGATATTTCCGATCACAATATATATTGAATTGTTTATGTTATGTAAGAAAATCTTATCATTAATATCCACTTATCCAGCACATACCTAATGATCTGTTGTAAGCCCGGGAATAATTTTTTTATGAATAATTCTCATGGATTTATATTTTTATGATGAGGTTAGGTTAATTATTGTTCGTTTAAGAACATGAGCTTACAACAGATTTCACATGCCTAATAATCTAATGATCATATAAAGAAGGAAGGTCACGAGTCCTTATTTTTTTTATTAGTCTTTACATATGTCAAACTACGAATTATAATTGGGTTTTAAAAATAAAAAATTTCTTGCTCTATTTTTTAATTTTTTAAAAAAGATTACAGAACACAAAACACTCTCATTAAAAAAATTACAAAAATTACAGCCCTTATTCTTTGCAGCTTATTCAATTTTGTTTTGCTTTTCTTACCTTCGTTTATTTTTTTTTTGGTGCTTGCCAGGATTCTGATAAATTACAAAAAATATTGCCCTAATTCTTTGCAGCTTACACGATTTTGTTTTGGTTTTGTTACCTTTCTTCTTTATTTCGTGGTGCTTGCCAAGATTGTGATGTTTCTTTCACCTGAATATGTTAGCTCATCTTTTATTTTTATTTTTGTTTGTTCTTTCATGCCTAATTTTCCAAGTCGTATGCCCCACGTCTATTTGTTTTTATCCTTGCACATATTAATCAGAATTTTACATTGTTTTCAGGTGTTTTGAAAGGGTCACTTTTATTTATCGTCATTATTTTCTCAGGTTTGTTTCGTGCCTGTTTTTTATTTGCTTTATGCATTTCCATTTCCTTGCATTCTTAATCATGGTTATGGTATTTCAATGTTGAGCAACACGTAATGGTATTTCAATGCCTGAGATTAATAATTTTATCCTTATATTATACTTGGTCATAAATACAACTTTCTTAGTTGTGATTCTATACAAACAACTTCCGGCGACATTGACAACATAGATTTATTGTATCCAATTGAATTTATCAACCAGCTTGACTTTAATGGTGTGCCCCAGCACAATATTTCTTTGAAAATTGGCACACCAATTATGTTAATTCGGAACCTTAGTCCTTCTGCTGGTTTATTCACTTATTAATATATTATATTATTATAATTGTTATATTATATTATTATATTATTATTATTATTATTATAGAACTGTCTTTATTTTTTTTTGTTTTTTAATGAATGTTTATTTGTTTGATTTAGTTTATTAATGTTATTTTTTTTATTTAGTTATCAGATTTTCATGATACGGATCTCGGGTTTGATGGGTTAACCTGATTTGATGAGTTAACCCGGATTTTTTTCTTTTTAATTAATTTTTTTCATTTAGTTTAGTTTGTTGATGTTAAATTTCTTTCTATTTAATTTTCATACTTTCATGATACGTGTCCTACGCTTAACGGGTTAGCTTGGTTTGATGAGTTAACCCAGTTAAATCTAGGTAAACCCGTCAATTTTTTTTTCTATTTAGTTATCAAACTTTTATGACGTGAATCTCAGGTTTTACGGGTTAACTTGGTTTGAAGGGTTAACCCAATTAATTCAAATTTTTTTTCTTTTTATTTATTAGTTTTTTTCTTCCTGTTGGTTTTTTTAATTAATCTATTTAATTATCACACTTTTATGAAACAATCTTATAGCCGGACCCACATCCAATATTCTTGAATCCAGTGTTGCAGTCAGGTTCAGTTAAACTTGGATCATGTAAGTTTAATGTTATTATTAATATTATACATATTATTTTTAGATTAGGCGTTGCAGCCAAATCCAAGACTTTTGGGTATAGCTTTGCAGAAAAACTCAAAACTTTTAAATTTTAGTTTTTTAATATATTTTTTATAAAAAAAAATAACCCGCGGCATCGCGCGGGTTATGTAACTAGTATATATATATAAGGCGAACCCACAGTATAGTATGGGCTCATGTCTTGTTATATTTTTAGTAGTTTTGGGATGGTTAGTGTACACTACTTTCTTACTTCCACGAATCGTTTAGTGGGTGAAATTGTTTTAGCTCAAGTAAAAACGACAGTGGTCCATTAATTTACGATGTTTGACTATGATTGAAGAGTAATAGAATTTGATGTATACATTGTGTCTCTCTCTGAGGACTCCCCATCTCATTATGCTCATTTATGACCATGAAAGTGATCAGCACACAAGGCAGTGGAGCTGTCCAATTTGAGGCCAAGTAGTTATGATTAGGGCAGAAGACAAGAGCACATCAAGTTTTGCCGCTAGTGACATGTAACTTTTCACTGGCAGAAGGGATCAGAATAGCTCTGTACATTCAACAAACTTGTGGTGGAGGTGCATCCTAATCCGGTCACTGGTTAACTGGCAGTGTCTTATTGGCTCAAAGAATTTCTCTCCAGCTTTGTCTGAGTCGGCTCCTACTACTTAGGTGATTCGGACTTGTTGGGTTCCACATCACCACTGCCTTGAAAAGGTAACCATACGAGGTGATACAAGTCAGCTTTGAAGAGAAACTGAGGTGGTGTGTGGACCATGCATTCTTTGGGCTGCTTTCCAAGGGTTTTTATCCTTGTATTTGCCGAAAGTAAAAGGGCAAGGGAGAGGTGGTTCAATTCTTTCATAAGGAGGCAAACTCTCATTGTCACTTGAGTTTTCGGTCTCTTTCTAAGTGGTTCATTTGCAAAGTGTGACTGTTCATATTGATTCAGTCGCATGATAGCAGCCATTATTTAAGGTCAGCAGAGAAACTCTTTAGCGTAGGTTTTATGTCTATGTCATTCCCAACTTGATCGATCTAGGTTACAAACATTAATCTCTGCAAAAAGATGCAATTTTCGGGCAAAAGTCTCATAGTTTTCTTAAGTGAATGTAATATACAATCAGTCCAAAACTGAAAGATTTTATTGGTTGCATATATAATGCAGAGACAAAGGGATTGTTCGAAGTTCAAACATATAATAACTTACTACTTCCAATATATACTCACGAGAATGAGTTAAATATTGAATTTTTTTTATAGTTTTAATCTTTCCATTTCCTTGTTGTGAAATGTAATAATGGAACCATTAATTCCTTGTTTGGCTGTCTAATACTAATTGTTAAGTTCGAAGAGTCTTTAATCCGTAAAAACTAAGAAAAGAAAGAAAGAAATACAAAAATCTTGGGTTGCCAAAGCGGGGGTTTAAAAGATTGAGAGAGCTAAAAAGTTATAGATAAGTACTAGATGAATCTTATGATAAACCCAAATTGTTAATTTAATTTATATGTACCCATAATTTTGGAAAAAATAATTTAATCTTAAGAATGAATTAATTAAGAAAAAAAGGGAGCAAAAATACTGAATTGAAGACGTCATGTGGAGGTAGTTTATGATTTTATGCAACAAAAATGCAATCCTTAATTATATGGCAAACATTCTTTCTCCAAGGCATGGAAAACATTTTAATGCTCGCGGAAGTAACTAATTTGGTATAAAATCAAAATTAGATTTAGTTTCTTCAATATCACCAGTTCAAATATTATAAATCTCAGAATTACTGAAACCTTATATAGTTGTTAACTTTAGAGCCTATAAAATTAATTGAAATGCGTGCAAGTTTATCCAGACACTTATATAAATAATAAAAAAAGATTTAGTTTCATAAGTCAATTAACATGTCAAAATATAATTATAATCAATAGACAAAACTAACTAGTCTCTAGGCATCAATTTAATTTGATTAATATAAGAATTTACCGATAATAAAATCCATTCTAGCAATATTATAATTAGACAGTTTTGATTCACATTTCATAACAATCATATAATCAAAATTTTATTATATATTTGTTCTGTTTTTTTCTTTTACTTTGCCTTCTTCTCCTCACAGCAAGAATAAAAGCCCAAAACAACATTCTAAAGCAGATCCATTTTCAATGGAAGGACATGACCATTGTTGAAATGAAGGTTAAGTTTTTGGAATCCTTATCAAAATATGAAGTTGTGTTTAGTAGGTATACTAAGATAGAAGAGATAGTCATGAAGTAATGAAAACTTCACACTCTATTGGGTTTTTCATGGCTTTGCCTTATACTGATGTAATGATTGAGCTTAACTACTAGTTGGTGAGATGACAAGGTGACATCCACTAGTTTTCCTGCAAAAAGTAAGTTTATAATAATAGGATAGCTTTTAATGTTTAAGTTAGTAAATATCAATAGAAGATAGTATATTGAGCAATAAATGTTAGGAGTAGGAGAAAAAAATGTGTAGAGAAGAGAGTAGAAGCAAAGGGAAAGCAATGTGGCTTTGTGATCTTGTGTGGTCTATTATAATAGTCCTAATTAAGTTTTATGCTTGTGTTGTGAAAACAAGTTTATGATTTTTATCTAGTGATAAAAAATATTTATAGACCCTAATCACATCAATTTACCTCATATAGCGTGATATAATAATAATGAAAAATAGTTATTTTTTCTTATAAGTATCTCGTAGAGAGTGAAGAAAATTGATTGTTGATTGTTGGTTGTTATATTTCATTATACCATTGATGGGAAGGTTGGTGCTCATGAATAATAAACAAGAAAGGTAGGTGTCATTTTAAAGAGACATGTTGAGAAAACATGACAACTTGAATAGATGGAGCAAGACATAAAAATAAATATATCTTTAACATAATTTTGAAGTGAATTCAAATATTTCTAAAACTAAAGAGAAAAAGGAGGCATATCTTTGTTATCTCAATTATCTCTATCTATTGTATCCAAAATAGTAATGACACTTTACTTAATTAGCACATCCAACACAACATTACTACTTTTATACTAAAAAACTTGAAACTCATTATAAAACTTCATTGTTCATATAAACAATGAAGCTTCTCTTTTCTTTTTTTTTTATTTTTTTATTTTCAATTCAGCACCTCATTTTTTCGATTTCCCCCTTTTTTATTTCAATTTTTTTCCTTTCATTTCTCAATTTTGTTCTTATACTTTTTAATTGTCATCCAAGTTGCCTTGAATTGGCAAAAAAAAAAAATAGATCAGATTGAGATAATTCTCACATAATTTAAATTTAAATCTGAGTTAAGCAAAAAGTAAGCCTGAGAGATTTTCTTTCAATTTCATCATAATTTTTTTTTTTATCAATTAACTAGGTTACCTTTAGACTAGCTAAGTTAACTAGATCACGTTAGAGTAACTCTCACATAATTTAATTCTAAACCTAAGCTAAGCAAGAAGTTGAGTTAGAAGGTTCTTTTATGTTAATTTGATTTTTTTTAACTTCATCCTTAGAATTGTTTTACTAGTCAGCCTGAATATCTTTGGATCGATCAAATTGATCTAATCATATCGAAAACATTTCTACATAATTTAATTTTAAACTCGAGTTAGATAATGAGTTGAATAAAAAAAATTTAATGCTAACTTTCTAGATGAAATTTAATAAAAATACAAAATAATTTTATATAACTTAAATAATTGTTTTTATTATTATGAGATAATCGGAAACTATTTTACATGTAAGAAACTTGAAAATCATAGTTATTAAACCCGAATTGGCCCGGTGGGTCGACCCTAGACCTAGTTGATCGATGGCTGGACTGGTTTGGGTAAAGAAAAAGACCAGCTGGAGTAAAAACCTCGTCAACCCGGCGGGTCGATCCATGACCCGAGCCACCCGGGCGAACCCGGACGAGACCTTTTTTTTTTCAAATGTGGTTTTTCTCATAGACCTCTCTTTTTAATATTTTTTTAGTTGGTTATTAGCCCTTTCAAATTTCATTATATAAATACTAGGAGAATGTTTTATTTTTTCATTATGGGATTTGAAACCCTTTAGTATATATATTCTATGTTTCCAAGAAAAAAATTATTTTTTGAATATGAGATTTGAAACCCTTTACTATATATACTATATGTTCATAAGAAAAAACTTATTTTTTCAATGTGGGATTTGAAACCCTTTAGTATATAAACTCTATATTCATAAGAAAAAAGTTATGTTTTTCAATGTAGGATCTAAAAAAACTTTTTAATTTAAATATTTTAATTTAAAATGATAGCATATAGTATCTTTTTAATATGAGATTTGAAACCTTTTAGTATATATACTTTATATTCACAAGAAAAAAATTATATTTTTTCAATATGGGATTAAAAATAATTTTTATTTAAATACTTCAACTTAAAAGGATAATATAATATCTTTTCAATGTAAGATAATTTTTTTTGATATATTCTTTTAAACTTTATTATTTACAACATATATAATCTATATCCACATAAATTATTTCTTAATTTTTTTTTATAAAATACAAAAATTTTAAATATTTTTTTTAAATTTTTTAAATTAATCTAAGTTTATCTATATAATCTAGAATTCAGCTTTTTAAATAGATTATCCTCTAATCGGGTTTGACAGCTATGTTGAAAACCCCACTAAAGCTTAAGACTTAATACAGTACGACGTGTTCCTCACATGTTACAAACTTCCTTAAAACCATAAAAGATGACACGTCTACATGAAGAATCTTATCCATTACAGGGTGGACCCAAGATCTTGATTATGACAAGTGTCTTCATTTCCACGCGAGTATCACAATCTTCCTCTACTTCCAGCAGAATGTGCTTGGGAATTCTTACAAACCGTATTTTTAAAAAATTTAAATTTTTTTTTAAAAATTTAATATAATTGTATATTTTAAATTGTTTTAATATATTGATATCAAAATAATTTTAAAAAAATAAAAAAAATTATTAACATATATTTTAACATAAAAAATTATTTAAAAAGTAACCGTATCACATCGCCCAAACAAATTTTAAACACTCTAAAATGATACATAAAGCCAAATCAGCCGACAACCTTATGGACCGCGTAAACAAGTCTTTGAAAATTTTTGAATTTTAACTTTATTTTTTATTTTTAAAATTATTGATTTTAAAAATAAAAATAAATAAATTATTTTAATAAAAACATTTTAAAAAATAAAAAATATTATTTTAATAAATTTTTAATAAAAAAACACTTTAAAAATCATATTTACTGTGTATGTACTCTCACTCACAACTGCGACCTCCCTCAAAACTCAGCCAACCTCAAGATAATGAAATAACTTTTCTTTACCACTAAATTGATGCCATGTGTCACACTCTCGATTCTCTCCTCCCCGCTTGTTTATCCTAGAGGTATATCCCTCCCTCCTTGCAACTAATGCTCACTCATAGCTAGCTCAAAACACAGTAAATTTGAGAGAGAAAGAAAGGCAATATGTTGAAACAAGAGAGTAGTGGTGGCGGAGGTGGTGACAACAGGGCTCGTGTATGTGACACGTGTCGTGCAGCACCTTGCACTGTGTACTGCAGGGCTGACTCGGCATACTTGTGTGCTGGGTGTGATGCCCGTGTGCACGCAGCCAATCGTGTGGCATCACGCCATGAGCGCGTATCGGTGTGCGAGGCGTGTGAGCGTGCTCCGGCTGCCTTGTTATGCAAGGCAGATGCGGCGTCTCTCTGCACTGCCTGTGACGCAGATATCCATTCTGCAAACCCACTAGCACGCCGCCACCAGCGTGTTCCAATTCTGCCCATTTCCGGTTGCCTTCACGGTTCCCCAGTAGGGCCTGCAGCCGGTGAGACTGAAGACCGGTTCACGACACAAGAGGGAGAAGAAA